>NC_060213.1:93047500-93300000 GCF_021130785.1 Homalodisca vitripennis | reverse complement strand
ATTTATATTTCAAAATACATTTTTTAACATTAGCAATAATTGAAATATTGAGAACTTTAATTTTTTTGAAAAATATATTCGTAATAGTATATAATATTTTGTCTACTAGTTATTTGTAGTTATTAATATTTTTTAAACTATTTTTAACGTCAACAATTGCATATTATTAGCAATTTAGAATTTGTTATATTAAACAATGTTTGAAGATTACTAATGGAGAATGCTTAAGTACAATATGTGATATTTTTGGACCTAACTAACATACAAATCAACCAAACCAATTAACGTCACCTTTCTATGAATAAATGTGTTTGTGTATGAAAAACATTCAAATATGTCATAACAAAAGAAGCTTACCAAACGGCCGTGACCACGAGAATGTAAAAACTACGTTGCTCTATACATTATGGTTTTATAACCATTAAAAATTCCCTTTTCCTCAGGAGAGTAAAAACACATATCTTAATTTTGTAGTTCTCATGGGCCACTGGCCTGTCCGAGGAATGTGTCAAACAGAATAAAAATAGAGTCGGTAAAGTACACAGTTGACGTAACTAATAAAAATTTCAGTTAAAACAGGTGTTCAACCTTTGTATGTACCTCAGACCCCAAATACACCGCTTTAGACTGCTCGACCTCAAGCTCACCGCACAAATAGCAGCAACATTATTATTTCTAATTACTAACTATCTTTACACCATTATATATAAAATATTCTATAATAAAACACAGAGAATAATTTATGGTAACTAAATAAATCTGTTTATACCACTTTTTAATATACGTTTTATCCATCTCTGCCGAATTCTTGTGAAAATAAGGTTCAGTAAATTCTTGTGAAAATTTGTTTTGTTATGTGCACTTTCCTGATTAAGTACCTTACATTAATCGATATTTAACTCACAATGACTGAGAGTGACAGCCTCTGAGCTTGTAATTTTATTCAAGTAGCCTGATGTGCAATGGCAAATTCATATACATGAATATATGGATTCTGTAACAAAATATATCCAGCGTTATATTTTATTGCTAGAAAAGAATATATCAAAGGTTCTTAGGAACAAAAAAGCAAACAGATTAATTGAAAAACGTAAAGATCATACTACACTAGGTCAATCGTAAATATATTGTTCAACTTCCTAGTAAGAACATTGTTTCATTAGGTTCCCTATCTGTTATTTAATAAATGGTTCATATACTAAAATTTAGCCGAAACACTTATTCAACCACGAAAGAAAATAGACCACAACCGTTACTATAACCGTCCGGTTATAATTTAGACCGGAAGTTTATTATATTTTCCGAAATAGTAGATTTTGTACCAACGCTTGTTATACTTTCTTGAGATTATACACAAGTACCAATTAAGTTACAAGAACATTTTACGCGTATATCAAAATGGTACAACAATAATTTAATAGGACTTTGAACTACGTTTATTACTTGTTACACAAAATATATTGATGAATGTTTACTTCACTTAAGAAGATTAAATTAACAAAGGTTTATAAAACATGTTGTTAAATTTGCTATTTAATTTCTACTAGCTCTTCAGAAACTGGTACTTAAAATATTTGTTAGTAAATTTCTTGTAAGCCCTCATCACACGTGTATTAGATGGTTACCTTGTATTGTCACAGTAACTAGGATGTTTCCACAAACAAGGAAGACAAACTACAGTTATCAGCTGGCAGTTGTCCAGCCCTCAGAGGCGCAACCGATTGGCGATTGGCCAGGGACCGTCGTGATAGCCTTTTAGAGTGGGAACACTTTACTGTTCTACGTGGTTTTATTAACCTCACACTTTAGGTTCACACGTTTAGGAAATGCTCGATAAAACGACTTTACGCCTAATAAAAGTTCAAAAACCTACTAGTAACGTTGATTTCCAACATAAATATTAATACAAAGAATTTGAGGAATAAATATTTATAAAATAGTCACAATCAACTTCCAAATGCGTCATTCGGCTTACAAACTCCTAAATTCAAATGTAATTGCCTTCGGAAGCCCATTTAATAGTTATTTTATGTAGTTTATCTAATTATTCAAGGTTTTTATTTACTAATAAACACTACAGTACATTTACAATTTGATAGCGCTAGGGAAGTATGTAATAAAAACTAATACAAGTTGAATTTTAAAGGTAAAATGTATACTACAGGCAGAGTATAAGATAACATAATATTTTGTACCTCAGAACACGAAACCCTATTGCTTAACGGGACGGAAAAATTTTATACCTTCAGTCGATAAGACCGTCTGCAGGCCGTACAATATCTCACCATGACAAATATAGACTGAAAATATTGCATGAATCTTCCTTTCTATAAAGGCAATATAGTGTCCGAGTATATATCATGACACAAAATGGAGCTAAAGACTTGTAATTTTCCGTGCCATTTCAGGTAATCTGTTACTAAATACATGGATTAGCTTACTCCTCGCTTGTTAGGATTAAGTTATCAAGTAACATTATTTAAACTTCTTATGCTTTAAAATCACAGATATATATATATATTTATAAGTTAATAGATTTTTTATAATGAACGTACATTTAGTAAGGCTAATGTATTTAGTTAAACCGGTGATGACAAACATGAATTTGATTCACTGCGGCTGAAAACCAGTACCGAGCCGACAACATTAAACTAAGATATGAGACGAAGGCAAATTATTCCTTCCTATCTAATAGTAGGATATATCTTGTATTATTACTTTTAAGCACATTTAGTACTTTAAAATTTATATTACATATAATTTAATTTACATTTTTCTTTAAAAACCGGAAAGTCATAGCAATATATTAAACACAAATTACCAACTCATAGCGATTACTATGCACTGGAATAAATTAATGAAATTAAAGTATGATTTATGCTGTATTTTTTCAATATTCAGTACATACATCAAAAGTTTTTTACATTACCATTTTTTATGTCATCAATAAAGTGCATACATGAGGTATCAGATATTTGTAAAACATTTTCTATACCAAGCACTGTATATGTTTGAGAAAAAAGAAGTATTTTTAGAATGTGGGACGTTAAACTAAGTGTTTTGTTACAGGCTTTATTGGGGTATATTTGAAGTATATATATATATATATATATATATATATATATATATATATATATATATATAATTTTATTTCTTGAGATGTCCTGCGGCCAGACAGACACCCAGGCAAACATATTTACATCCTCCAGTAGACACAAGTGAAATTGTGTCAGCCTACTGACGTGAGATAAACATATTGCGGTTGGACATGCACTGGCAAAGGTCTAATTCCTGTTTATGTAGAAATAAAGTTCGGTAAAGATTTTTCAATCTAGAGATGAAATCTTCTTCGAAATATCTTGCCACATGATACATTAAATTTTATGTTTATAGATTTTGGTTTCATAAAGGTATTCAAATGATAAAATTCTACTTACCGAGTCAATAAAACGTAAGTATGGTATTGGTTATCCTATATGAGTGAATACTTAAAATACCATTAATTGCATTCAGTTTCATTTCAATAAATGTTATAAATTTAAAAATGTTATAGCTATGTTTTACCGTAAAGGTTATGAACATTTCTTTATAACGTATAGTAGAATCTTCTTATGTGCAACATATTTATTGTATCAAAGTACATATTGTAATTAAGTTAAATTAATTCCTTTATTTTTTAGTGTATGGTCATATATTCATAAGCAACATATTTTATGAATTAATCTACAGAGTCTGAAAGAGTTTTGTCATTAAACAATTTGATCACAGAAGTGTAATCTAATACAGAGTTATAACTTTGTGATGGACAAACGTAGCGTCCGTTTGTCCATCACAAAGTTACAATGTACACATGCGAATATATTCTGTGATTCAACATAACAACATACACATTGACCTGTTTGAAGGCTCCACTCTGATTGAAACGAGAGTAAACAAGAGTGTTAGTTCATCTAAATATTAGAGAAGATAAGTATAAATGGCCTTGTTATAATTGTGCTCCGTTTTTTGCCAACTAACAGTGACTCACAGTTTTGCAAGCAATATCATGTTAGAAAATATAAGCTCAATGACATATTGTTTATACATATATATTTGGTAATTGCAGTTTCCTTCAGTGTTAGAATAATATATATATATATATATATATATATATATATATATATATATATATATATGATATATTACCATGTATCATAAATTCCAGATCGTAATGTTATTGATGTGATTAAATTTTACGGTCCTGGATAATACTTAATTAATGATTACTTAAGTAAGATAAAATATCTTTAATTAAAGCAAGTTTGTTATTGTTATACCAAGTGTCGCGTATTTATCGTCTAAATGTTAATTATAACATTCAAGTAAATAGTATGTTTAATTCTTGAAAATAAGTTTTACCTCTCCCGGGAAGTAGAAAAGCTTTTACCAACTTACAGGGTAGTAAACGTCATAACGTAATTAATTAGTAACCTCATAAAAAGCCAAAATACATACAAGTTAACCAATGATCTTAAAATATGAAATAACGTAGAAGTAAACAGAAGGCAGTAAATGCTTTAATTCTTTCATCTTTACGATGGCATATCCAATTATGACTTTTTCTTGTGTACATGTTTGACGTTAAGAATAGAGCCTGGTCATCGAACTTGCTTTTCATTATCGTTGTGCCTAGTATGTTGTCAATATCATTGTTATCTTCAAAATATCGCTTTGTTTTGTGTTTATGTTTGGTATATGTCTGGGGTAAGGTGTGGTTTTCATTGAGAGACAAATTATATTCGTTGTTACATGTAATTCTAATCTGCTATTGCTAAAATGTATTGAATTTTAGCATGCTCGAACCTATACTCAATGATTGGAAGTTGGAAAAAAGAATGATGTTTAGTTTCAGAGAATTAATTGTTTTATTCTAAATTTACTAGGAAATGACCAATATCAAATATCCTGTTCTCTGTGCATTATTAGTCTCATTTCACTTAAATAATTGTAGGTGAAAAGTAATACATGTATATACATATTATATATTAATATATATGTTAATTACATTTCACCTATAATTATTAAAGTGAAATGAAACTAATAATGCAAAGAGAACAGGATATATGATATTGGTCAGTTCCTAGTAAAATGTCAATATATATATGACAATGTATGGGTATATGTATATATATATATATATATATATATATATATCTTTATATATATATATATATATATATATATATATATATATATATATCTTTATATATATATTTCTTGTGTGCGTGTGTATGGTCCTAAACTCCTCCTAAACGGGTGGACCGATTTTAATGAAACTTTTTGTGTGTCTTCAGTTGGATCCGAGAATGGTTTAGATTCATAATTCGGTCAAGTTTTAATAGTTTATTTAATTAATATTTTAATAATTAATTGTTGTTGATGGTGGAGTGTTTGACATTGGATCCGCCAGACTGCGCCACGAACGACACGTAATACAAAGTGAACTGATACTTAACAGCTGTGAATATTTTCAGCTGAAGTTCATCAAAGAGGCAGAAACATTTGTTCACATTTAAAATTTAGAAAGTTAATATTTTAAATTTGTAAAGTGTAATCAGTAGTGTAATGCAGATTGCAAAGATGAAGTTTCACCAATTGTTCTACGTAAACATTATAGGCCTAATATTACAACACAGCCATAATGTTTTTCTATTTTAATTCCAGGTTTTCCCGACATTTTGTGCTGCTATCAAATTTGTGTGTTGTTTTGTAACATTCTGTAATTATTGTGTGAGTGCTAATTGTTATAATACATTAATAGAGATTGAAGATGTTTAAAGTGCATAAAAAACTATACTTATTTATTAAAGTTATTGAACTCATTTTGCAAATTTATTGAAGTGAGTATATTGGTCGCATACCTCAAATAACCTAAGTAGCATACAAATCAAAAGGTTGTGTTTCTATGTGTGAATATTGTTAACAGTTTAGATAATCAAGTTTTAAACTAATTGGATTTAAAATACTTTGTTGTAATTTACATTTTTTAATCTGCAGTCAGAATTGGTCACATAAGTTCAAATTAAGTAGCATACAAATCACATGTGTGAATAACTACTTATTGTTAATAGTGTAGGAATTGGTTTTAAATTAAATTCTGTTGGCCAGTTCCGACATTATACTGTAATTTTAAATTACTAATTTTATAACAAGTATATTTTTTTAATTTACAACTTAATTTATCGTAATGCTATTGAATGTACAATATTTTTTGTTAATCCTTCAGGAGTGTACATAAACAAATAAGATGGTTTTCCAATAGGGCTGAAGTATAATAAGTGGCCTCCATCACAATCGAATTATTGATATTTCTGAATAGCCTATCCAAACTACTATCCGAATTGGATTATAGTTATTTAAAGGCTGAAGTATAATAAGCAGCCACCATCACAATAGAATTATTGATATTTCTGAATAGCCTATCCAAACTACTGAATTTCATTATAGTTATTTATTCGGTCAAATTTAATTAAATTTCTAATTATAAATTGTTGATGTTGGAGTGTTTTATATTGGATCCGACAGACTGTGCTACGACACGTAATACAAAGTGAACTGATACTTAACAGCTGTGAATATTTTCAGCTGAAGTTCACCAAAGAGGCAGAAACATTTGTTTACATTTAGATTACGTTATTATGAAGTGCTTGATCAGTAGTCTAATGCAGATTGCAAAGTTAAATTTTCACCAGTTGTTCTATGTAAACATTATAATATTACAACACAGCCATACGTTTAATCAATTATAGTCTTGAAAGCATAGAGTAAGCATAAACATATAAAAATAACACCACTTCTTATTTCAATATATTCTGTACTCACTTTGGAGGATAGAGATTATCCAGATATAAAATTGGAAGTTTTAGCTTTTAAGTGAAATTCTTAGTAAATTATTAAGTGTTGATCTTGGAAGAATGCGCTACGATCGGAGTTTCAAATGTTTTTCTATTTTAATTCCAGGTTTTCCCGACAGTTTGTGCTGCTGTCAATGTGTGTGTGTTGTTTTGTAAGGTTCATGTTTCAAAAGTAAATACGGCAAATAACATTAAAATATAATAGAATAAAGTTATAAAAAGTGTACTACGTGGCCGCGTTATAAGTTTATAAAGGCCAGCCAACAGGCAAAAGGAAGAAAATAAAAAATAAAACATTGTGTAATTATTGTGTGAGTGCTAAAATTGTAATTGTACATTAATAGAGATTATTGGTCGCATTACCTCAAATAACCTAATTAGCATACAAATCAAAAGGTTGTGTTTCTATGTGTGAATAACTATTGTTGACATTTTAGATAATCAAGTTTTAAACTAATGGATTTCAAATAATTTGTTGTAATTTACATTTTTAATCTGCAGTCAAAATTGGTCAGATAAGTTCAAATTAAGTAGCATACAAATCACATGTGTAAATAACTATTGTTAATAGTGTAGGAATTGGTTTTAAATTAAATTCTGTTGGCCAGTTCTGATACTATACTGTAATTTTAAATAACTATAATGAAATTCGGTAGTTTAGATTAGGCTAATCAGGAATATCAATAGAGGTTATCCAGATATAAAATTGGAAGTTTTAGTAAAAGTACACTTTTAACTGAAATTGGTAAATATTAAGTGTGCAGTGATTGATCAGTTAATTTTTGGTTTATAAATAAATTGTTTTTTATCTTGGTATGTTTTAAATTGGATCCAGCAGAATGCGCTACGATCGCAGTTTCAAATGTTTTTCTATTTTAATTCCAGGTTTTCCCGACATTTTGTGCTGCTATCTAATTTGTGTGTTGTTTTGTATCATCGTGTAATTATTGTGTGAGTGCTAATTGTAATATTAAATTAATAGAGAATCACATGTGTCAATAACTATTGTTAATAATGTAGGAATTGGTTTTAAATTCAATTCTGTTGGCCAGTTCTGATACTATACTGTAATTTTAAATATCTATAATGAAATTCAGTAGTTTAGATAGGCTAATCAGAAATATCAATAATTCGATTGAGATGGTGGCTGCTTATTATACTTCAGCCTTTAAATAACTATAATATGGATCGTCATTTTAGTAGTTTATATAGGCTATTCAGATATATCAATAATTCGATTGTGATGGTGGCCACTTATTGTACTTCAGACCTATAGGGAATACTTATTTAGTTTATTAGATAAATTAAATTCTGTTGGCCAGTTCCGATACTATACTGTAATTTTAAAAAATTATAATGTAATTCGGTAGTTTAGATAGATTAATCAGAAATATAAATAATTTGATTGTGATGGTGGCCACTTATTGTACTTCAGACCTATAGGGAATACTTCTTTAGTATTTTAGATACTGTAGTCTATGTTGTTATACATTTTTATCTAGAAGTTACTTAATTAATATTACATATTGAATAAGTTACTCATATTCATTGTGTACTATTATACAGAATTTTATTTTTACAGAAAAATGCCACGTCTTCGTGGAAGAGGACGAATAGTTATTCAATCATGTGATTTATATGCTACTTAATTTGAACTTATGTGACCAAACTGTTAACAATAGTTATTCACACATAGAAAAACAACCTTTTGATTTGTATGCTACTTAGGTTATGCGACCAATATACTCACTTCGTTCAATAAATTTTCAAAATTAGTTCAATAACTTCAATGAATGACTATAGTTTTTTATGTACTTCAAACGTCTTCAATCTCTATTAATGTATTATTACAATTAGCACTCACACAATAATTACAGAATGTTACAAAGCAACACACATATTTGATAGCAGCACAAACTGTCAGGAAAACCTGGAATTAAAATAGAAAACATTTGAAACTGTGATCGTAGCGCATTCTGCTGGATACAATGTAAAACATTCCAAGATGGTCCACCCAATTAGGAGGAGTTCAGCTCCATACACACGCACACAAGAAATATAAAGATAATAAAATTCGGTAGTTTAGATAGGCTAATTAGAAATATCAATAATTTGATTGCGATGTTGGCCGCTTATTATAATTCAGCCTTTAAATAACTATAATCTAATTCAGTTTGTCATTTTAGTAGTTTAGATAGGCTATTCAGAAATATCTATAATTCGATCGTGATGGTGGCCACTTATTATACTTCAGCCCTATACGAAATACTTATTTAGTATTTTAGATAAATTAATTTCTGTTGGCCAGTTCCGATACTATACTGTAATTTTAATTAACTATAATTAAATTCTTATAACGTGTACAGGACAACGTCTGTCGGGTCTGCTAGTATATATATATATATATATATATATATATATAAATGTTATTCGCATGTAATTTTTATGCTCCATAGAATAATTTTGCAGTAGAATCAATTATTAATTCGCACTAAAAGTGAAACAAAACGAATCGCTTTACAATTGGATACAACAAAAAAGGTTTAAGGTAGGAGTTTACACTTATATATAGTCATAATAAAATGTTACAATCAAAGCTTCATGTTCGGAAAAACACGGAAAAGCAATATTACTTAAAACAGTTGTTTCATTTATTCGGTTGTAATAGACAATGTAAACTGACTTTGACCGTAAAGAACCACTCAAACGCCTCTTTAGGATTTATTAAAATTTCAGTCAGGGGCTAATCTATTGTCTTACCTCTATATAATTACTTTAAATATACAACTAAACCAAACTTTATAACTTTCAAAAATCATTAATCCCTAATTAATCTTTTACAATTTTCTAAAACCAGAAATGATCTATAAACACAATGACGTGTTCTATTATGTTTCATGTCCAGCCATGGAAGTTGGCTGATTTTTATTAAAGATTATAAGTTAGCATGCCGAAACAAGAATTGAAGAGGATTTTCACTAGAGACAACTAATTAGGCAATGATTCATTATGATGAATGTTTTAAAACCTGAATCTATATTTAGAGGATAAGGGATGTAAAATACACATTAGATAGTATTTTTTATTGAAGAACTTGCAAAAATTTCTAATATATGGGTATTATGTTCTTATAAATACATTTTTAATATTACTAAAAGTATTCTTTTATTTCTATGTAAAAAGCCAGTTAAATTATTTTTTATTGCTTTGCCTATAAGCTAAACTGTTTTTAACCCAATAAAACGTGATTTTTTTACAAGAGTCAGCACTCCACCATTACAAGTTAGTTTCCTTGTAAATCATCATTACCTCTTGTTTTATGTGCAGCCATAAACTTTGGATATAAAACTCCCATGCCTTCGAGTCATTTACTTCTTGTTATAACGAGAGAACATTGTTTTACTTCTAGTATATATGATAAAACTGTAGATTTTTATATTAGTGTTTAGTGCTTTAAAAACTAAATCGTTATCGATGTCCAGTAATGCAATATAATAAGAAATGTTTTTTATAGTAACAGGTATTTAAGTTTGATGCTATCGTAATGCAAAATCGTATGATATTCAGTTTTGTTATAAATTTATAGAATAGTTTCTTGTCTACTACAAATGGGCTAACTATTCTAATAAATTGAAAGTAAAGTATCAACATCTATAGATAGGAACAAACGTTACCTTAGTTTAAGCTGGCCCCGTATTGAACTTGTACAATATTGATAACGAATGTTTTAGGCCGGAATTATCTTAAACAGAATTTTGGTAATGCCATGTTTAACTGTTAACGGTGCAACACGATGAATAACGTTGACTGGGTTTAGATCCAGCTCCAAACCTCGTATGCGTAAGACGCAGAATATGCTGAATAGTAACATAACTGTTTAGAGCTTTAGGTCAATGAAATAGGCTATCGGATTGATCTTAAATGTGCGCATAATATGTTATAGATTTTGTTAATAAGAACACCAACATATCATATTGAGACATATACTATATAAGTTTTACAGCTAATGTATGATGAAACAAAATAATGAAAATTGTGTTACGGATATATTAAATAATGTTCGTATCGTTAATAAGAACTATATTATTAGTTAAGTCTCTACTAAGTTTAGTTCAAGATAGTTAATCTCCTTCCAATTAGGAGTTTAAAACTGAGTCAGTGAAATTTACGTGGGATTTTGAAATTGTGACAATTATGCAATTTTTAAATTATGACATAGAACTGTAGTATATACATAAGTTTATATATAAGATATGGCTGGGACATTCATTGGCTTTTATACCTATAAAATAGTACAGTAAAAATACGTAACCTTATAGCATATACGACTTTGATAAATTAACACAAAGATGTGATATATGCCTCATACAGTAGACAGGATTCTGAATTTTCCAACAAACCCATATCGAAAACTAATTTTTTTGGTTTTATACATGGATTTAATTAATTCCTTTATATATTTGAAATTTTATCTTTAATTATCAAACCTTCAACACAAAATATCTGTTAAAATCTTGCCTGATAGACCTTGAAAATTTCTTATCATACACTTGTTCGTACACAAATGTTTCAATTACAATACTAGTTTCCTCCTCCTACTACTACTACTAGTTAGTTAGTTAGTACTTGTTTACCAGTAGTGTTTTAAATAGTTTTTTGTGCTTTTTAATATTAATTGGATATTATATTGCAACTGTTTATGGAAAGCAAAATTTATAACAATCAATGAAACCTATAAGTGAACAATTTAAACTAATTTTCAGTTCGGCAGATGTGAAAAATGTACGAGAAGCGATAGTAGGCGCGATACAGACTGAGGCAAGACATGAATAATGCAGTGGGTGTGATACTGCCATCCCGTTCAGTTCGGAGGGATTTTCGGACATATTTTATAGAATTTTATATACGTATTTTACCTTGCTGTTTTATAGGTATTGAAGGATTTAATATTATTGTTCTGTAAATACTATTTAAAAATGTTTTCTGACAAAAAATTACGAATATTAGATTAATGCGCTATATTTGTAAAATTGTGTATTATACTTAAACTCAAGTTGTATCAAGTATACATATATACCTGCGAGTTATTTAGGGGTTATTAAGATTGATATTTATATTTAATATTTTGGTAGCATATCACAATTATTGACTTACAAGAAATGTCAAAACTATTGTAGGTAAAGGACACAGAATTATTTAAAACAATTAAAACTTATATTAATTGATTATCATTACCTACAAAGCCATATAACTTTTGATAAAAATGTGTTATTGTTTGTTTTCAGAACGATATTTTAATATAAATTATTAATTATATAATAATGATTGACATTATTTTCATGTAATTTGTTTAACAGAAAAACACTAAAATAAAATGTTGTAGTACAAATTCAATTTTTCATACATCACTGCATTTAATAGTTTTCCTTAAAAATATTGCGGAAATAAGGAAAAAGATTCAAGTAGTGTGATATTATAACGACCACGTTAATATTCAAGGCAAGTAATCGTTTCTTGTATAAGCAAATGGTAATTCTCTACGACTAATAAATCATTTTGAATTTATACTCTTTTTTCCATCTGAATATAGGTAATTCAAGAATTATTTTTATATTTATTCCAAGAGTACCTAAGGTATATACGCATTGAGGACGAAGGGCATTTCTGATCAATACTTTCCAGAACTCAGATAACTCTTCACTAAGAAACACTTCTACAATACAGAAATAGCAGTGACACGAATTTACAGAATTATAACAGTGACGCATTGTCAAAATACTGTTGAAACGGTGTACAGTAATCATTGATCAAGCATAATAGAATGTTAAAGAGGAAGTTTTTCATTAAAACTATCACCGATTGACCGGAGATAACTGTAATTATTATAGTAAGCATATCAATAAATATTCCACAAGGCATTTACTGTTAGTGGTCGATTTAATAACAAAACAACAAATTGTAATATCAAAAGTTATGTTACTGTAGTTGACTAACAGAACAGAAATTATGATAAAAATGTGGTAAATTTAAAAAGTTCACTTATTTCCAACCTTAAACTGAAATTAATCTCTTCATTGTACCACGACTAAATGGTTCATGGTTATTTTTGAAGTTCGGTACCTATAATTTTAGATCCAGGACTTGTTTTCGGGATATGAACGTTTCAAACATTTTCAATACCTGATTTTATATGCCGATTTTTTATTTTGCAAATAACGTAATTTTTTATTATGCAGTACACGGGACCAATCTACGTTAAATGCAGGGTTGTTAATTACCTCACATATTTACTGGTCGTTTGTGAGTGAACTATAATATAGTATAATTCGACTATAATACATATTTAAATTGAATAGTGTATTAAAATAAATTATTTATTATTTTATCCAAACGAAAAAGGTCAAGTTAAATAAAGCAGCATAATAGCAAACATTATGTAAAACATTCTAAATAAACTGTTGTAACATAACACAAGGGAATAAGTATTACATAACGAAACGTTATTATGAGAACCTTTACCAAAGCTATAGTACTTAACAATACGAAAACGCTTCACCTCAAACAAAACAAGTTGTAATACTGCGGTAACAATAGCGTTCTAGCGGGAACAAGGTTAACGGCACCTTAAAATGATATTGCAATAGCTATTACATTCACATTGCACCCCACATCTTGCAGCATTTAACTTTTATTTTATACAATAATGTTAGCGAAAAAGTTCCTAATCATGTATTGTTCCATCGTTATATACTCATCATATTATTATAATATTAATAGACAAAAATCTGAAATTATAAATTATTGTAATACCTGTAAACTACTTATTGTCTAGAAGTTGAAAATTTTTTGCTTCAGAATGTTTAGAGAGTAATGTAGTCCTTAAACGTAATGATATAATGATTTTGATATCACAGTGAAAATATTAATGATTTATTCAACATATGTGACAGAGAAATGTTGACTAAATTTGATGTTTCAGAACAATTCGAAACTAGTTGAATATGACAAGAGATGTTGAATGAAGCCTAAAGTTTTTTTCCTGTCACAGAGGAGAAATGGAAGTTACGCTCAACAGACTTTTGTTTCGAAAGTTCAGAACATACAAAGAGAGTAAACAAAGAGCTCCTGAGTCGGCTATTCGGTTCAACGAAACATGCTAAATCGTGTGTTTTTTTTAAATATTTATCTACTAATCAGTTGATAATTATTGTGTGATAATTTATGAATATTGTAACAAAGAAAATTGTTTAGTGCTTTACATATACTGTACTTTTAATCGAATTAAAAATTATATCATGTAACTTTCTCAGATATAATCATTAGGTGTTCTTATTTAAGTCAGATTTAAATGGAATCCTATCCATTGCGTTTATCCACCTCTTTCTAAATTTTTTTGTAATTTGTAACATTTATATTATTACAATTAGAAATCCTTTACCGGATTCTTTAAATGTTTGCCTTCTTGAAAAGTATTTTTATTGCTAAATATTCGGGTACCAAAAACAATGTTTTCAATAAAACTTCCTTTTATAATATGTTTGTTTAACAGTTATTATTTAAAAAAAGGACTAATTAGTCCAATACTTTACTTTTTCGTTATTTTATACGAATTAAAATTGTTTTAACTACTTTGGAAGAATGAAAGAAACGCTATAGTGTAGCTTCCAGTAATCTTCGTACCTGTAATTAATAATGTTTATTAAACTGATATATAGAACAGGTCATAGACCATTCACTACCATTACATTATAACAAACAGAACACTACTTAAAAATGGTATATATCTTTATATAGATACAAATACAACAAATGTTGTAGTACTGCACTACTGGTTTTTTATCAGTTTTATGTAATTTTTGACATACATCTTTATGATTTTAATAGGTTAATAAATTATATTTCTATAAAACTTTAGGAGCACTTTTCAGTAAGTAATATATTAATGCTTAATTCACGCTATGATAATAAATATTTAGCATAAATGGTCGTGAAACTTTCTGTCATACATTTATCAATTTACTATTTTTAATGAGGCGTTGTATAAACAGGCGATTCAGTTTAGCAAAATTTATTCGTACTGGATACATGACGTGGTGTGACATTTTAAGATCGTGATTAAATTAGTTCATATTTAGGAACATAAAAAACACGCTTTTTAATAGAGAAATAAAAAGATTAAAATATACTTAACTATGCTTAAACATCAAAATACATGTTACAGTATATAATGTATGTTGAAAAAGTCAAGGTTGTAGGTTGTTAATCGTATTTACTGATTAAGAAATAAGCAATGAATATTTAACTCATACTGAATATGTATACGCTGCCATATAAAAGTAATGGACTTTAATACGGCAAACTATCTCCCTTGATCAAACATTTCAATTAGCGATGGATGATTTGAAATGATAGTAGAATTCCTGACACATACTACAGTTATGTATTTAATCATCGAACAGTACGTTGTGAGTATTTAAAAGTGCCCTCTTCCTCCTCAGGAGCAAATCCTGTAGAACATACATATAATCGTAGATAACTAATTGACACTGTTATAAAAAATATTTTAGTAAATATACAGTATCGTATATCAGAAAACCTCAAGCAATAAACATATGGTCTAGACTGGTGTTAATGAACCGAAACGATGTTTTTCACAGATCTAAGATCACCAACAACACATGAGTAGCAAAATAAATTTCAAATTTATTTGTAGTAATGGGTCACTTCATTTAAAACGAAGAGAATACAATGGCCAATATGAAAAGGGAGCGTTACAGGTCATTTTTAATCAATTAATTTCTATCCATTGTCACCTGTATAATCAAAGAACTAAACATATTTAACGTTTTTATACTTTTTTAACTGACACGCTCCACTCCTCCAAACGTAGATTGTTATTTTTGTAATATACAACGATGAAAAATTTACAGCCTTTAAAATTTTTAAATAACTTTTACTCATAGAGGTACGAATTTATAAATGTTTCACTAATATTGAATTGTAAATTAATATATTCAACCATTCAAACTGTAATTTTCTTCAATTACCCTCCTGTCAACAACTTTGTACTGTGTTTAAATCATCTTAATCAAAGTGCCGTTCTCAAACATGTGATTGTGTAGAATTGTGTCCTGAATCACAGTGTGGTCCTTTGGATGTCCATCTGTGGTCTATATTAGAGCGTCTCTCATAACATGGGATTGTGTTTACTATTATCTTTAGATGTTACATGTGAAGTCCATGGTTCAGTTCACCTATTCACCATTGGCTCTCAATTTTCATGAAAAGGTTAACTTTGCAAGAAAGGTTTTTAGAAATGTATCATTTTTTGATTAGTGAACATAATAATTATTGAAAATTATTTACAAATTCTACAGAAAGAAATTACTGAATGTTTTATAAACTAGCTGCCTTTGTGACATCATAATTACAAGCAAGCGTATTACATTTTAAGTGACAGCTTTCATTTCCGCTGTCACTCACTTCTTTCTTGTTAATACATTACATTTCCCACAAGCTCCTTTCTTTGAGTGCACGTAAATTAATAGTTGAAAAAATATTTGAAATATCAACTTTTACGTTTAAGCATTGTACAAATAACTTTACAATTATATTTTTCTTATATTTCAACAAATATGCATGAAACTCAAGGAGGTAAACATTAGGTAACAGTTACAAGACTTTTTATGAATACAGCTATTTAAGTTTTTATCAATCCATTAACAAAACTTTTATATTTTGTGTCCATTATTGAAGGATGTTAACAATGACTCACACCTATCGGTTAGCAGTACTTTTTTAGTATAAAATACAATTTCAATATCCGTTTTAATGCTTACTTTCTATTTTATTTGTTATTCTTATTCTTTTATTCTTGTTATGCTCTTGATTTTAATGCAATATTTCAAACACTGACCATATATTCAATATTTATCAGGCAGAATTAAATATAGAAACGCATTTCGTATACTTTAGCTAGATGCCAGCCGCCTTAAAATCACCCGGAGAAACCGTTAATGACTGAGAGGTTGGGCAACATGCAAGGACAGAATTGCTTAGCTGTCACCCATCCTAAGAGCAGTTTAAAATTGCCTTAGTCCTCATCCTATAATAAACGTTTTTTAAATTAATAATAATATACAACTTTAGGAGATGGCAATATCACAATATTTATATCCTCATATACATGCATTGTCATTGACTACAAGAAATGTTTAGTATGTATACACCCAGCTATGACTTTATTATTTGAGCAACTACAATAACACGTAACATTGCATTCGAACGAACACATTCGAGGTGTTTTAAAACCTGCGATAAAGCTGTTCTCTGATTTATTTTGCGTAAATTATAAATCTTTATGTATTTTCGGAAGAGTTCAATATACAAGATTTTATTGTTAAACATATATTTATTATAAATTAGTTATAAATATATTTATTAGCTAAACATATGTTTATTTAGAAATGGACCAAATTCTCCATAGCACCAATGGTCCTAAACTCACTTTCTAAATAATGCATTCTTTATATAGCACCACAAAACAACAGCACATGATAAATATCACAGCAACATACTTCTCATATCAGGGCGCACATTTTATAATTATTTTACTATATGTGCTTTCATTATCAAATTATATGTACGTCTCATTTTGGAACAAGTTTTTTAGCTTAAAACAGTGAGATCTCAGGGACAGTAATTTGCACTATCCAACATGACTTACGGTCGTTATGCAGACAGAGTTACAGGGATTAATAATGGTTACGAACGTGTGGAAAATCCTACTACAGTCAGTAAACGGAGTCGGCACGCGAGAAGGGCAGAGTGGTCAATTGACATGCAGCGTGGTGTAAAATCATGGATAGAATGAAACTGTAAAGAACACTCCAAACCAATGAATTATTTTATGTTTTGATTATATTGAATCCACCAGCGAGTTTAAAACTTATATCATAGCTACTAAAAAGAACTAAATCAACATATACGTAGAATTAAAAGAGTATTTGTATTCATAACGAAGTTCTTTTTTTATTAAATAATAAATACCTCAACTCAAATGTGTAGTGAGAAGCGCTGATGTAGAACAGATTCATTTAAGATAACCAAAGTGGGGGAACACTTCTACTCGTGTTTCTTCTTATAATGTTCAGGAGGAATGTTTAATGTAATTTTGGACGTTATATTAAAAACACATTATAAATTCAGTATGTGCACTTATAATGTATTTGTGCTATATTTGCTCATATACATGCAATAAAAGGACTGGGTTCCTGGGTCGTTTTGCGCCCTTTAGACTGATGGTTTAATTTTGAATATTTTTTTTATTTGTATATTCATATTTTTAAAGATTTTATGGCATTGATTTGAGTTTGCAAACCAATCAATTTATAAAGACTCTTTGCATTTGCCCAGAAAGTAGAGGGTAGTATCGCCTACGTACAGAACCATTTGAAAAAATTTATAGATGACCTAGGTTCATTAATATAAACTAAAAATGCTCTGAGCCAGGAATTGATCTCTGCGGGACGTTATATTTTACAGGGTCAGTTTTGATAATACGTCATTAAAAAACCTTTTGGTAATGGTTGCTTTGGTACAACTTAAGCCACATGGGTGGTATGTCTCGTATGCATCATTTATGTAATTTGAATATAAGCATCTAGTTATCTACGCTGTCAAAAGCCTTAGACAGGTCAAGAAAGACGTTAAGCGTAGGCATTTGCCTGTCAAGGCCCTCTACCACAATGTAAACCAATTGGATGACTGCATCAATTTTTGATATTCCTTTTCTAAAACCAAACTGTTTCACAGAATAACAAACACAATAACATGTCCATCCAAGAAAAAAAGCATTCAAGTGAGAAACAATAACTCAAGCAATTTACTGACCGTTAGTAGATTCCAATGAGTATGTAATTACCTGAAGCGCTACAGTCACCTTTTTAAAAGCATGAGATAATCTTAGCGTTTTTCAGGTCATTTTAAAATTGTCCAGTTTCAAAGAAAATTTCATTATTCCGTCCAATTGTTTTAAAATCGTGTGAAAACATTGTTTAAGAAACCACCTAGACATTCCGTACACGTCTCTAGAGCGTACAAGTCACGAATCACCTCAGCCACCTCTCCTTTTCTAACAGTAGTGTAACATTATCAACGATGGTTGGCCAATTGACCTGCTGCAGATAGAAGCGGACGGAGGCGCGTCGCTATATGAATAGTTGTTCAATATTTCGGAAACCGAAATTGGGGTATTTAGTGGTATTTCCCTCTACTGAAAGTTCTATAGCAAACATTGGTTTTCTATTTTTCTGTTTTAATAATACTCCAAGCAATTTTGGATACATTATGAGATGATTTTATTTTGTTATTTAATTCACAAGCCTTAATAACGGTTTATATTTTTTATAGTTTTTAAATGTATCTGGAAACGTTAATTTGTTGATATTTTTTAAATCTGACAATGTATAAGATGTAGGGTAGAAAATGGCCTCGCCACCATCAGCACTTGAGTTGGAGGGTATTCTTCACAGGCTGTTTTGTTTACAATCTTTTGATCTTGTTCCATTGAATACTGCATATAATTTTCTTCTCATAGCTCACTATTTTTCAATATTACACGGGATGTTAAAGGAAGGTTTCTCTTAGTATATTTTAACCTTAGTTTAACAGGATTAGTAAACACGTATGAGATCTGGTGAACTAAAGAAAAGTAAAATGTTAAAATATCTTAGACTTAAAAGCTCATGCGTTTCTCAAAATGGAGTTTGTTGTAATAAATACTTGTAACAATTACAACCCTAAACAAAATGTATATATTAAACTAACTTTATTAGGAAAACACTGCATTTTTATAAATCTATAATCATGATGTTACATTTCTATAGGTTATTGCAGTTATTCATAGTATGATTGCGAATAGTTTACAAGATATGACAATTTACGAAATAATTTTTAAGAGTAGGTACTATTTATCTATATAAGTTAGTTTATTTTTCTTTGTAAGTCAGAACACGAAACTGATCCGCATCACATTCGCGATCCCGTCATATGTGATAAGATTTATTTTTATATATGGTAAATTATATTTTTCTTGTATGAATTGGTTCTTTGTCAAACCAAATACAAATTTATATCAAAGGTATGTTTGTTATCAATAACATATCGGTTTTAATGCGCAATTGGACTAGATGGATAGATAAACCAATATTTTTTATTCAATACATGTAGGAAAATAAAACATAGAAATAAGCGTTAAATCAAGATAGCTGTTACTGGAGTTGTTATCACGGATAAGGTAATCGACAACACGCTAACGCTTTGCCACCCACTGAACCTGTGATATCAGTAATGTACTGCGGTAAAAACAGCATTCTGGCGAGAACAAGGCTGCCTAAACCTTACAACCGCTGCTTGGATAGCTATAAATTCATGTTGCACCCCATATTTAGGAGCTTTAAGGGGGTCAGGAGGGAAAAAATAAAAAAAAATATTTTTTTCAATTTTGATTGCATATTAATATAAATTTCATGACCTTTAATTTAAGACCCAATTTACGCAATTCTAAAGAATAGTTTTTTTTATTAATTATTTTGTGAAGTACTGCAACCACAATGCAGACCATTTTTTAAGTTGTATTCTTCAACGCTGCAACTTTATATAGTACTCATTTTAAATAGTACAAAATTAATATTCTGGTTTGATTGGTTGGTATACCTGTTTGTCATGTGTTATTGCTTTCAGCTTCTCATTATTGTTTACATGTGTTACTGTATTCTCCTCTTGTTTACAGTGTGTTTATATTGAAGTGAAAACAGGTTATGTACCTGTATAAACTTTGACTATTGATAACTTTTATACTTATAATCTATAATAATAGTTTATAAATATGCCTAGATTTGTGAATAGAGTGTTCAAGAAACGTAAAAATGTGGGGAAACCCAAAATAGTTATAGTAAAACATGATGAAGCTGATGATAGTGGTCCTAGGCCTACTCCTGGAACTTCTGTGTCTACTCCTGGAACTAGTTACACTCCCAAGGAAAGTAAATCGAGTAAGAAAATAAGGAAAAACCTGTCAGAATACACATCATATAAGTGTGATTCTAAAGGTTTCAATATTGTACAGTTGCAAACAATTGAAAATTTAATCAATAAAGTTTGTGTTTGTGCACAGTGCGGTGGATCAATGTCTCTTGTCACTGGGAAACGCTTAGGCCTGAGTGTAAACATTGAACTTAACATGTAATGTTTGTGGTGTAAGTGTATGTAACACTAACAGTAAAATACTTGAAACAGGTAAGGCTGAGATAAATGTAAGATTGCCATATTCATTTCGCTGCATTGGCCTTGGAGAGCAAGCTGCAAAATTATTTTGCGGAATGATGAACTTGCCTTGCCCTACTGAATTCAAGCCCTTCAATAAAATGCTATGTAATGTAATCAAAGAGGTATGTTTAGCTAGCATGAAAAAGCTGCTAATGCTGCTATAGATTTAAAAAACCAAGAAAATGAATCTCCAGAAGCTGTTGAGCGCAATCTGACTGTCGCGTTTGATTGATCTTGGCAAAAGCGTGGCCACACTTCGCAGAATGGTGTGGTCACAGGCATAAGCATCTCTACAGGGAAAGTTATTGACGTTGAAGTTATGAGCAAGTCCTGTAGATGTAAAAAAGATTAGAAAATCAACATGACCAAAACTGTACTGCAAAATATTCAGGCTCGAGAGGGGGCATGGAGGTGGCTAGCGTGCGAAATATTTTCTTGCGCTCTGAACAAATGCATAACATACGCTAAAATGAATACCTTGGAGATGGCGATAGAACAGCTTTTGCCACTATTGCACAGCTGAAACCTTATGGCCCAGACTACCAAATTGAAAAACTAGAATGTGTGAGTCATGTACAGAAACGAATGGGAACTCGCCTCAGAACAATGAAATCAAAAAAAGGAAAGGAGAAGCTTTCTGACGGTTAAACAATTGGAGAATGTGGAAGGCTCAGTGACTCAGCAATTCAACAAATAACTACATATTATTGGCTTGCTATTAGACAAAATTTCAGTAGTTTTGTTAGTATGAAACAGGCAGTATTGGCGTTGTATTTGCATTTAGTTTCAACGGATGGACAACCAGCGCATGGACTATGCCCTAAAGGACCGGAGACCTGGTGCAAATTCCAAATGGAACAGGAGAAAACTGAAAGGTACTGCCATAATGACCACTTTCATCTACCTCAGGTTATTATGGAGGTAATCAAACCTATTTTCAAGGACCTCTCTAACCCTGATCTGTTGAGGCGATGCTTACATGGGGGTACTCAAAAACCCAAAGGAGTCTCTCAACAATATGATATGGGCTCGGGTACCAAAACGTACATATGTCATGCTCTCTATTTTGGAACTTGGAGTTCATGAAGCAGTAGCATGCTTTAATGAGGGTAATATTGTAAGGTGTGAAGTGTTTGACAATCTAGGGATTGTTCCTGGAGATAATTGTGTAAATACCCTTCAAAGACAATTATATGCGGATCAAGAAAGGTAATAAAGCTGTTGATGAAATAGAGAAAAAGTGCAAAAAGAAGCTAGCTCTGGCTAAAAGGAGATTAGAAGATAAATATAAGGCTGCAGAAGACCCTGAAAATCCAACTTA
Organism: Homalodisca vitripennis; assembly: GCF_021130785.1. NCBI lineage: Eukaryota > Metazoa > Arthropoda > Insecta > Hemiptera > Cicadellidae > Homalodisca > Homalodisca vitripennis. Next base: position 93,277,458 of record NC_060213.1, on the reverse strand, counting down.
CGGGGCTGGAATGCACTAAAAGGTAGGATGATTGTAAGTGTAACCTTTATCTTTGATTTCCCGAAAGTTAGTTTTTTCTCGCTAAAGAACATTTTCTCAGTACCTGTAAAAGATAAATTGATATTATTTTTTTATTTTGTAGGTGGTGATGATGTTCAAGACTTAACACAGGCTTTTGAAGATATTTTAATTATAAGATTTTTATTTTTAGATTAACCTTAAAAAAATTGTTTTTAGGTATTTTTTTAAATTGTAAAAATGTTATTTTTTTTTATAATTTAAAAATATCCCTGTGTAAAATTTTGTATAAATGGTATACAAAATAATATAAAAAAGAATTACCATGTTATCTGTAATATTATAAAAATAAATGTTCCTTAAAAATCGAGCAAATTAACATTGCTAAGATACGGCTTCCCGACCCGCCTTAAATCATTATTGTATACAAAGATATCAGCGAAATCCAATCCTGAATAAAATATTTTTCAATCGTTCCATGGAAAATAAATGTTTAATTAACTTTACTCGGACAGATTACAATCCTAATAAATATGTGCAAACTACTCGTTGTTTGGATATTTCGCATTACTTTCCGTTGGAATATTATGGAGAAATATAGCCATATGAAGTTAGTCAGATATCTTCTTTCTATATATATAATATAGATGTACATAATTGTTTAATGTAGATTCTAAGGTATGTGTAATACATGTGCAAAATTTGTAATTATTATTGAAACTATTAAAAATGTATTGTCTTATATATTTGGATGTATTATTTGACAAGCGCTTAAAAAGGTCTGCACATGTTAAATAAGTAAAACAGAGATCAAACAAATATATATTTCCGTTAAAAAAATTTAGTGAAATTTTAAATTAAAAAGAAACAAAACTTGCATACTTCGCCTATGCCTAATCGTTGTTCTCGTTAGGAATAATAGCTTGGGAGGAGCGTATAAAACTCTTTAGCAGCCTCTGCAAGTGGTTCAGAAGGAAATCTTAAAAGCTGGCTTCAAAAACTTAAGGAGATATCCTACTGACACTTTAAATAAATAAACTGCCATTCTATTAATTGTAGAAATCTTCATAAACACGACTTGTTCATATTTATAAAAAATTCTATACAATTTTCTCTACAACTTCACATTCTTATAACACACGATAGTCACGGAATATCCGAGTCGCATGAATGCGAATAAGTAAATCATTCTCATCAACAAATTCTCTTTATATTTTCTTTCTTCAGTATAGAAATATCTGTAAATACTGTCCTGACAACCAAATATTCGACTCAACGTCGATATATACATGTAAGAAACACTGTAATGAATGGCTGTATCTTAAGTAACAAGGAGGTCGAGGCAATTATCACGACCGTAATTTTATAGCTTTTTGCGATAAAATATGTTACGCATGCTAAGTGGCGTAAGTGGCTGCTACGTCAGATAAAATTCTCAATCCAGTTGAATTTTATTTTAGACCTCCATGTCTCTCACTATCGGTAAATTGATGATCTGTAGAAAATTATTGTTTATGAAAAAACTAAACTGTAGAGTGCATGTCTTAGTTTTTAGATAAAAAATTAGTTTTAATGATGCTCTATTTTACAACAAATATAACTACCTCGCTTTAAGAATTTTCTTTGTAAGGGTGATTTAAAAGGAAAATAATTTAATTTTTGAGTTTTCCTATCGTAATATATTAAGAAAATGGACCACGTTTCAAAGACGAAAATAGCATGTACCTTGAGTGGATAAACCATAATACATAAGTATAAACTTGTATTCACAGCAACTTCAACAAGTTTTAATTCCCTCGATTACCATTCAGTCAACAACTCTGTACCGTGTATACACCATTGTAATTAGAGTGGAGTCCACAAGCATGTGATTGTGTGTCGAATCACAGTTTAGTACCTCTGTGTGTACATCTGTGGTCCATATCTGAGTGGTTCTCATAACATTGGATTGTGTTTGTTAGTTGCTCTAGTTTTTATTACTTGTCCAGTCCATCGATACTTATTGTTAACATTCATAAAAATGTTACCCTGCCAGAACAATTAGCTAAAGTTACCGTAAATGTATCATTCTATAATCAATGTGCATAATAATACAACTTTACAATATAATCAATGTAACACAAAAATAATTTCCACAATATAGACTAAATAACGTCAGTACAGGTAATTTTCTATGTGGATTATGTTGATATTAATTGATCCATAGAAAAAGATTGATCCACTTATGGTCTGAAACTATGTAATATTATGGCTAAACTCCTTCACACGATAGTTTTAGATTAATTAGAAAATTAGATCGAGTTAGATCTTAACAAATTAGGTTTACAAACCTACGTTATAAAAAACTTACCTAGCGTAAAAGTTGTTTCATCCATTATTCTCTCATTTTATAAAGTCGTTTTTAGGTAGAGAATCATTTTATGTTAGTTCCAAAACGTTAATGTCTTATTTTTAAGTTAAAACAATGCATAGTTATTAATTATTGAGTAAGCTATTATCTTATTCTATTATCTGATTATAAAATGTAATATTTCTTTACGTAAGAAATGATATATTTTAGAATATTTAAAATAAACAGATAATAAAATATACCGTTTCCTATGTCTTATTAACACTATCCAAAAATCTCATCCAATCTTTATAATATATTTACAAGTGTATACACTAGTAATAAATCACTAAATCGTATTGTAGGTTTGTCTAGTTTCGAAAAATGTGTTCGTCTCATTAAGGGGAGCCCGAACGCCATTTAAACATAGTGTTAACTGTGGGACACATTACTCAAAGACTAAAAGGGATATCTAGATGAAACTTTTACAATTCTTAGAGGACACCTTTTGCTAGGTCGTTGTGAGAGGATTTTTGAATACAACCAATAATAATATTATTTAAATTTTCTTTAATTCTACTTTAGTTTACAAATTTTATTTAATAAAAAAATCAATATCTCAAAAGTTAGTGACTCAATTCAAATATGCTCTCACAGGGAACTAGCTTAATATCATATAAAGATGTCCTGGAAGATTTATTGGTCTACCTTTAATACTTTTTTACTTATGTGTCTTCAAAATATTAAAAATGCAACTTTCGGAAAATAAAAAAAAAACTAAATAAAATCATATTTTTGCTATTTACTCACATTTAGTGCCCTCCAGCAGCATATGCTGGGTTGTCTGGGTCTTCTGCATCTTGGTACTGGTCCTCAAGTCTCCTTTTAAGCAAGGTCTTGCTCTGTTTGATCTTTTTTTCCAATTCTTCTGCGGCCTTTTCACTTTTATGTATTCGGTATTTGTCTAGGCGATGCATAGCTTCAAGGAAGTGCTTACCTAATTGTAGCCCTAGGTGCTCAATTACTTTACGTTTGCTTGAATAGCCATCATTGAAAGACAATACAGCATCTTGGGCACCAAATTTTAATGTTGGTAGGCCTACAAAGGTCCTTTTAGGCACACGGGTCCAAATAAGATTATTCAAGGCATCGTTTGGGTTTTAGGCCATGCCCACAATCCTTAAAAACAGCCACATTTGCCAAAGCCTTTTCTAATCTGTTCATATCTACAATTTCATAGGCTAATGTTTCTGATCTATTTTGGTAATAGCCTAGATGAGCACCTACCTTCACTTTCGAACTTGATGGTTGTCTACAGTCAATATTAGGCCTATCATCCAATTCAGTTTGTTTACTTTGCTTTACAACATTTAACTTCTTGATAGACAACTTCCGTTTACTTCCTATTTTCTTTTTATTACCCATTTGAACACACTTAAAAATAATAATTAGTTAAATCACAACCCAAACACACCACTACTAGTTATTATATTCTCAAATGAATTATTTATCCTCGTAAGACAATAAACACAATCACATAACCAATCACAACAAACAGACTTGTTGATTACTCCAGATGTCAACTTATACTCATGACTGCCAACCTAACAAAACGTAGCAACTGAAAAAAATAAATAGTAGCACTATAAAAAGTAAAATTATGCTAAACACAAATGTTGTTGCAAATATCTGCTAAAAATTACGTTGCAAGCATACATTCAAATAATGTTCTATCTAATTTAGAGCTTTATATATATGAAGTGTTATATATCACTGGAAAGAGGATTTTCTAGAGAATAATAAACAGAAAATGTATATAAACAAATTTTTTGACGTTTAGGGTGCCCTTAAGTAATATATGTTTGAAAAAAGATTTAAAAGGGATAATAATTTTTTCAGATTAAAACATGTTGTCCAAATGATACGCAGATAGTAATGCTGATCATTAACGGTTAGAAACATATAAGAAATCACCACAGTTAGTACGTGAGGCCAATAAGCGGGAAGGACAGAGTGGTCAACTGACATTCCACAGGATGGAGCTGTAAGGTCCTAGACACTGCAATGCAATAATTTATGTCTACATTTCATCGTGTTACGTATCATCTAGTAAGCCTTAAAACCTATATCATAGCTACTGTAAAGGGTTAAACCGTATAATAAGTACAATGTAAAGAGTATTTATATTTTCAATAACATTTTTGTAAGGAAATCGTACTTTAATTCAAATTTTCTTACATTGCCTAAGCGCTTGGTAGGAAGAGAATTCGCATGCATGCAGTAGAGAGTGAATGATAGCGTACAGATTTAATTTAAGATAACAGAACGGAGGAAACAATACCTATCTTTTTCATTCTTATAGAGTATAGATCATTTTAAAAACCAAATTCCCTAATAAGGGTTATATGGTAAACTGTAAACTTTTAAATCATTTCAAATATAAATAGATTTTAAATATAATAAAATATTTTTCATCATTTGGTGCATTTTGTTATTTGAATAAACCTATTCAAATAACCAATATTGAATTATGGTTAATATTTTTTTCAATAACACAAAACATGCAATGGATTTTTTTTAATGCATTTAGGTATACAAGAAACAATATCTCTGGTTAAAGTAATATTAGTTATTTTATTTTGTAAGCTTTTATAGGATGAAATGAATTAAAGCGAAATAAAAGTATTTGAATAAACCGGAAATGAAAACTGTCAGAATAGTGACGCTGAGAAGCATAGCGTTTAACTACGTTGATTATGAGAATGGTTATTACAGTTTCGTATTTATAAATCATTGATTTACGTAAATAACAATCTACAATTTTAGGTACTGTCTTCAATATGCCGCTGTCATTGCACAATTAAGAAAAAAATCTACAAAAAAAGAAAGTACATTTATAGAGTTAAACCCTATAAAACTATAAAATAATGACGGAGTTCAATACGACTAGTAAAAGTGTTTAAATCAACAGGAATCTATATTTTATATTAGTATTTATTTCTGTATCATTGGTTTGCTATAATTTAGTAATAGGTCATGAATTATGTTTAGAAATTATATTTAAACTAATGTAATATTATTGGTTATACATTTATACATTTTATAATTGCGGAAAATTTTTTTATAAATACAATGTATATAAAGTTTTTAATTAAAAACATAAAATTAAAATAATGTCAGGTTTCATATTAATACATACATACGTAACTAAACCTTGTACACGGGTTTTTAATAGGAAGCATAAAAGGGTTTTTCATTACTATCACTCTAATTTGAGCTACATATTGTATTTCATCGTTCTTCTTGAATTTAGTACATTTAATGTTTATTTTTCACCTCCAGCTTATTTGCTTAATGAAATATTATTGTATTAATAAAATATTTTAGATAGTTTTACTATAAAACACAGCCAAAAGTTTAAATAGCATTCTTATTTAATATATTCCTCTTTCAAACAGATTTAATACACTATTAAACTTCTGGCCAGCTTGATCCTTATGTAAATTAAGGACACTAGGGTTTGGTATATCGTCCATCTTTACCTTCAATTTTTATGAGTTATCTAAGGTTTACGTTTAGGTGTGTCATTTTGCCTTGTGAGAGAGAGAGAGAGAGAGGAGAGAGAGAGAGAGAGAGAGGAGAGAGAGAGAGAGAGAGAGAGAGAGAGAGAGAGAGAGAGTGAATGTCTAAGCTAAACAGAAGTTAACTTTCCAGGGATACTTATAGAGCCTATTATTCCTCTCCTCTCTTCGCTTACGACCAAACTTAACAATCCTGAAAATTTTATACATACAGAAGTTAATGCAAAAAGCAATAATGTGTTCCTCAATATCATATCCTACAAGAAAAAAATAATCTTGTAAGAGATTACAAGAGTATATCTTTTGAAGACTAACTTCGATGTGAAATTTTAATATTTAACTATTCCTAAACTAGTAACAAGTAGTAAACCTCATCATATATTTTGCACAGTTAGTACACTGCTTTCCTTAGCATCACTCTAAATCTTCATTACCTCTTGTTTTACGTCCAGTCATTAAACCCCAGGCCTAAGCTATTGTATCACAAAAGCTGAAAGATACAGAGGGGTGCAAAAGTAGGTATACAGTTTTAGTTAGTTGGTAATACCCAAGTTAGCCACCTGATCAGCTGTGTAATATGTTTGCTACTAACAGCTGGCAATGTTTTCTCATTGTTACTGTTGTTATTATTACACTTCTGTCATCATGGCTGGTTACATGACCAACGATCAACGAAAGTGGGTTTTGAAAGAATATTGGAAGACAGAAAACTGTGAAAGAGTTCGAGAGAGATGGAGAGAAGAGTTTGATACACCACCACCAGATTAAGTATTTATAGACTAAGAGATAAGTTTAACCTTACAGGATCTTACTGCAATGGTCCAAAGGCTGGACGACCAATCACTGTCACTACTCCTGAAAACGAAATGATTGTCGCGCAGACCTATCTTCAAAGCCCAAAAAAGTCAAGAAAAAGGGCATCAATTGAACTGGGCATTGAACGCAGATCTTTAGGACGTCTAATGAAACGGTTAGGTTTGAAAATGTACATTCCAAGACTCATTCATGGGCTAATAGAGGACGACCCTGATCGTCGACTGCAGTTTTGCGAGATAATGTTAAACGAGGAACTTCAAGGTGCGGGAATTATTCAAAAAATTGTTTGGAGCGATGAGGCTAATTTTAAGCTTTCAGGTGCAGTCAACAGACACAACTGTGTCTATTACTGTTTTGATAATCCACAATTGACATTCGAAGAACAGCTGAATCAACCTGGAGTAACAGTTTGGGCTAGCATTTCATGTAAATGTGTCATTGGACCTGTCATTTTCATAACACTGTAGACCAACATGCATACAGGAACATGCTGACTGACGTTATACCACAAATCAAAATCCAGCAGGGTAATGAGGAATTCTACTTCAAACAAGATGGAGCTCCTGCCCACTATGCGACAATCGTGCGTGACCTACTAAATCGGGAGTTTCCTAACTCGTGGATCGGTCGAAAAGGATCGGTTGAATGGCCAGCAAGATCTCCCTATCTGACACCGATGGATTTTTTCTTTTGGGGAGTTGTCAAAGACTAGGTTTTTTCGAAAAAACCTCGTGATCTTAATCAGATGGTTGAATTCATTCGCCAAGCTTGCCAAGACATAGATGGGAACTTTGCCAAAAAGTGTGTTTAAGCGTAACTTCAAGGTTACAGCAGTGTGTTGACTGTGAAGGCAAACAATTTGAACACAAAAGGAAGTAAGTGTATTGGTGAAGTACAACACTTTTAAGAGTTAATTTCTGTTTCTTAACGCTCTTAAAATAGATTGTAAAAGTTTAGTTTTTGTAGAAATAAAACCTACTTATTCTTTAACATATTTAATTACTGTATACCTACTTTTGCACCCCCCTGTATACCTTTAGGCATGGGAGTAATAACAGTCGCTCATTTATGATTAAATGTTGAATGATTTATTCGTATCAATGTAATCATAGTATGATATACGTTTTTAGATATTTATTACAGTAACAGCATTTACTCGAACACTTCGAAATGTGTCAGTTGTATTTGCGGTTTCCATGTGAACTACAGTTATTATTTATGTACTGAATGTTATACATATACTAAAATAGTGTTTCTCCATGAAGGCATTTTGATAGTAGGTCATCACTTTTAAAATCTCTATAAATGCTTTTCATAGCTAGCAAGACAGGCCCTGGGAGTGGAGTTTTGTGCTTGTAGACAGTATTTAGAGCTTTGGATTTATTATAACCACACCATGATTCGGTTCCAGTCGGACAAAGGCCGTGCTGAGGGTTTTCATCTGTAGATAACCTATGGAAATAAGTGGCCCTAATATTTTTTTTTCATTTCTGAGACTCCTTTCTTATCTGACATTGCTCTTCTAATAGCTAATCCATGGTAATTTTGTAGCTTGTCAATTTCTACATCTGTCAGTCTGACTTTCCCTCCGATTACCTTACCGTCATCGAGCTTCATTCCTTTCATATCCCTTTTTAGTTTTCTTAACCTAGATCCCATTCGGTGGTGGACATGTCCAATGCATTCAAGTTTGGCTATTTCAATATTTTCACCATATGGTTTTTTTATTACACTCTGAAAACCTTTACTGTCTCCATCGCATAAATATTTGGTGTATCTAACTCCTTTATTAACTGAATTTTGGAAATATTTTTATTGCCCCTTCCACCTCCATACCACCACTTGACCCCTTATAGTTTTTAGTACAAAGATGTTCTTTTGGTTTTTTATTGACATTCTTAGACTATGTACACATCTGACAATACTTAGACATAATAGCAACATCTATTACCCTAACCGTATCAACACTTGTTACACTTACAATCCCGTTCAACGATTTGTATCCCCGCCTTTGCCAAGAACCGTCTATAGCAACTGTAAGATCTATACAGCCTTCATTTTCTTCTACAGCTTCTGTCATAGTATTTCTGCACAATTGCACAATTACTAATACCTGTCCTCAAAACTTCTGTATAAGGTCCATACTTATCTGGGGCAGAAGGCAAATCTAACGACGAACACAAAATACTGCCGGCTGCACGACCTTTACCAATGGTTCTTAGGGCATAGATGAATTTTAAATTAATGTCATATTTATTGCTAGGTGTAAGGCTTGCATTACTAAACTCATAATAACTTCCACACCAGCTACAGTCTAAAATAGTTTTTACAGCAAGGCCATGTCTTTCGTTGTCAGAAGTATTCAGCTTGATACAATTATCACCATAACAGTTTTTGCAACGAGCAAAACGTTTTATGGCATTACTTAGAATATCTAAGTCAAAAATACAGTTTACATTGCCACTAGTTTCATTCCGTTTGTATTGATATCACTTTTATTAAGCCTACCTTGAGGTGAATTCAAAGGAGTTGATTGTTCATTAGCTTGAACTAGGCCTAGGTTGGTTCGGTTAGTTACATTATTAGATATTTTCTGTGTAAATCTGTTCCCATGGAATGTAGATTTCTTTTTGTAAGAAACTTTTACACGAGGCATAGCTTCAAAACTAACACACAAACTTACACTAAATAAACGAATGTAATACTTTCACCTTCACTGTAAACATCAACATAACCATAAACAACAAGAAAGAAGATTAGTTACAAATGTCACATGCAACAATAAGCATTCTAAACAGCTGCTATCAAGTTAGCCAAGTAGTAAAACGAAAATTACAAGCCCAATCCTTTAGAACTGGTACTATAACAAGTGACCAAAAGCAAGTAAGCTCCTAAAACGTGTGACCCGTAAATGTAATAAATATGTTATAGTGATTAATATTTAAGATATAAAAAAACTAATCACATATTCTATATACATAAACTATAAAAAAACATAAAAATGGCAAAAAAAAATATAAAAAAATACACTCCCGGCTCCCCTTAAGAGTGGTGAGTACTATCTTAGTCACGTTGTCCTATAAGTACAGTTGGATAGCTCTGTTTCATCCTCTTCCAGAAAAAACGGGAAGGGTAAGCCATGCTTACGTGTGTTTAGGCTTTAAGAAGCCTTAATAAGTATAAAAAACCCCACTATCGCAGTCATATTTCTCAGTAAGCTACACTTATCGGCCAAACCTTCTTAAACTTACACATTTTTGGTCAGTGATATGCTACACTGGGACATCGTAATAACTCTTTAACTAAGATTTAAGAGAAAGATAAGTATTACTTCCAAGAGAAGTTTTCTCTTTGAAATATGAGAATTTTATAGAACTGAGTTGCTGATTCTAATTTAAATTCAAACTACTTTATTTGTATCATATATACAAGGGGGCGAATAAAGGGCCATAAGTCCCTGTCTTACAATTAACCCTTATATAATAGTATAGTACCTAAGTCAAATAAAACTACTACATTTTAAATAAAACTAAATTATATAATAAATGTATCTTCATTCATTGGAGCTAAAAGAAATGAAAAATGAAGTTAATTGAGTTTGTTATAATTGTTATTGTAGTTAATTCTAAAAAGTACTATACCTATAATTTAGAACAATTATTTTAAGGGTTTTTATATAAACATAAAATATTTTTAAAACGAGGTAGTACAGAAACTTTTTAGAAGTTTTAAAAAAATATTTGCTACAACCTCCTAAACCACATTTGAACTCATCTTTGTAAATTTTATATGAGTGAAAGATATTTGAGAAAAGATCAAGACATTTTTATATGGGTAAATGCAATATTAGAAGGGAGGAGATAAAATAAAAACGTATTAACATAATAATATTAAATCTTAAAGAGAACCAGTCAGGCCTTAAATATTTGGAAAGCTAACCAATACAGTTGAATATATTTATTTATATTACACGAATTTACAACGACATTGGACACCAATAACTGAACTAACATTCTAACCTCACTGTTCATATACATCTATGAATAAGCTCTTAATCAGGGGTTGATTAAGATCGTTTCCAAGGGTTTAACGTAAGTGCTGGAGTTACCACAAACTTCCGATCGAGTCGAGATTAAATGGTTTAAATCCACTGCACTCTCTGTAAAACCAATTTGGTATACATCTATCATTATAGTGGCTAAAGATATGCTAACGTTTACTTTTAATAAATAGCGATTATTTAATAAAGTATGTAAATTTAATTTTCATTCACTGTATACCTGCTATTAAGCTTTGTAGCTGTATTTATTAAAACTTAAAACTTAAAATTATTTTTAAGACATGATAGTAGTTTGTAAAATTTAATATAAATTATGTGAAAATATAGTTATAAAAGTGAAATTTCAGGTTAAATCAAAACTAAATAGCAACACACATACATAAACATTTTATATATAAAACCATAATAGAAAAATACTTTGTACAATACTTAAATTTTTTTACGAATTTAGTTCCCAAAAAGGATATATTTAATCATACAAAAATTATTTAACTACAGTAAAGTGTATTGTTATTTAACACATTATCTAGTTTAGAACAATACAGTAGTTCATGAAATATCAGTCCTAATTCTTCACTATGTTTGTAACTAAATAAAGTAGAAGGTACATGCTATAATAATACTATAAGTTAGGCATGATACTTGTCATGTAGCATAATACCTGTTCCTTATACAGCTGCTTTATGTTTTTTTGACCCACGATAATTAAATTGACGATTTGTTGTAAAAGACAGATAAAGTACTTAAATTTCAAATGTTGTTAACCGTTTGTTTTTTCGCTGTTTTTCTTGTATTGCACAAAGTAAGTAAAAGAAAAGCACATATTGTATTTTAAAAGGTATTATGGTCCATCTTGTTTGTTCAAATCGGTTTATCAACTTTTCGTTATTCTAATACGAGAAATATGTCTTCTGTGTTTAAAGATTATCATTAAAAATGGATAAGTCTAAGTGTTAGTAGAGATACTGACATTTATTTTGTTATATAATACAAACCTTGAACACAATGTTTTGTGGATTGAAATGTGTCTTTTCCTCACAAATAGAAGAATAAAAAAATAAATAATCTGTGTGTTTAACCGTGCACAACTTACTTTACATTCAAATGCACGGCATACACTATTGTTACAAAGTATTAAATATAAAAAAAATAGGGTGATAAACACAGCCTGAACACTCAGGCTGATAAGGTGCAACACATTATTGTTTCACAAAGGGACAGGTGAACACTTCCAAGAACTTCAATGTTGAAATATTCAATCGCATTTAGAAGGATGATATGAATGAAAACTAATAGGATTATTGAGAGGAAGAGGGATGATCGAAAAGCATTTTAGTTTAGGTTCTTTTAATCTCAAGTGGTATAACCAAGGATCTATTTTAGTAAAATAAATTCTTGAAATTAAACTTTTTATTTCTAAAAACAAACAGTTTTGTTTGTAGTATTATATATGAGCAGATATGTGAATGTTAAACGCATTTGGAAAAGCAACTTAATATCCTCGCATATTGCAACATCGATTACTAATCGGTCAACAACTTTGTACCGTGTTTACATCATTGTAATCAAAGTAGCGTCCAAAAACATGAAATTGTGCATGATTGTGTGTTGAATATCAGTCTAGTATCTCTGTGTGTACATTGGTGGTCTATATTTCAGAGTCTTTCATAACATTATATTTTTAAAAACTAAAATTTACCTAATAATGTGACTCTCTATTTTCCTCGAAAGAATGACCTAGGTAGAGCTACGTTTTTCCAAAACCTTTGAAATATATAATTCTATGATAACTGTACAAAGTAATTTGAAGAGAGGAATTTTAAAATATCTAGCATAAAGTATAACGTCAAATAAGCCAGCTATTGTGATGGCATGGTTAAGTTACAAGCATGCATATTACATTTTACGTGACAGTTTTCATTTCCGCTGTCACTCACTTCTTTCTTGCCCGTAGTTTATATTTCCCACAAGCACCTTTCACCTCTGGAATGAAATTTTATATTTTAATTTCAACAATTTTATTCAAAAAAATACGTGGAAATTATTTATTATTCTAAAATTTCCATGTATGTAGACTAGGTAGTTTTTATATATTACCCTTAAACGCTAATTAATTCCAATATTAATTGTAATAATTCTATATACAACATTATATTTATACAACGTTTCTAGGTACTATGTTAGACATTGTAGCAATCAATGATATTCTGTGAACTCGGCCCCACCCACATGCTATAAGTCCATTCATTATAATGTTTATTAAATTTTGTTATAGACATAAAGCGTTTTTTTTTTGAATGCTAATATTATACAACAGTTAAGATTTCGTATAAGTAGAAAAATGTTTACATTTTAAATATTTCTCAGTGATTTAATTTGGTCCACTATTTTTTATCCATCGAATCATTTTATTTAGATTTGGCATTTTAAACTTCATACTTATTTTAATATTTGAAGTTAAAAATAATATATTTCCTATTACACTTTACCTGAGGACTAACAGCTTTATGCTCCCACCCGAACACCACCGACAACCACCAATAATCGTGAAAGTCTCCTACCTGCAAGGACAGGATCGCGTGGTATAATCACCGTACATGCTTGACTGCGCCACTTTCACAATGGAATAACCGTGGATGGGGACATAAAATATAATGTTACTTGAATATTATTTAGTCAGTAGGCTATTTATGATTACCTACATTCATCGCCAATAACAATATACAAGTTTTATTAATCAGGTGCAGTTAAATGCTTATATACAACTGTTGGAGTTGGCAGTGTCACTAAACTCAATTTTTAGTATACGCGTTTAGAGTTTATGTAACAATCAGGTTTACTATTATTATACTTATAACGGCTTTCATCATTGTTTATACACGCTCGTCAGATAATAGATTTATTTTATTCTATTTATTACAATACGTCCAGTTTTAGCTGTTTTCGGGATTATATTTCCTATCTAAAATCTTTAAAAATAGGCACAATGTAACCAACAAGTGGTTTGTGTCATTGTGCCTGTGTTACAATATATTTATACTTAGTTTAATATTTAAAGTAGTAACTATGTTTTATCTACTTTTCATACAATCTAGATCACAAAATTGCCGAGTAGTACTTAAAACCTCAGTAAATATACTTTTGTATGTATATTATATTTACATTAGTTAGAATATAGTATATAAATTTATGTCTCTTTAATTATAATTATAAAGTCAATTATTTAAATAACTCATCTTTAATAATACATTTCAAATAGAAAACTCCATTTAATTTCTAAAATTTGTATATTTACTTCTATATTACTTAGGAGTCTTCTCTTAAACCTTTCCCATATACAGGGTTAATACAAAGTCTGAAGACCCCCCGACTAATATTGTAACGGCTCACACGAGAAAAAATAACTCGCCACACATTTATGTTATATTATGAGGTACTTTTTTGAGGTAATTATGCCCAAAAGTACCTCATAATATGAAATAAATTTGTGGCGAGTTTAGTTTTTCTCGTGTGAGCCGTTACAATATTAGTCGGGGGTCTCCAGACTTTTTATTAACCCTGTATAAGTATCTATATTGGGCCGTTAGTATCATACTTATTAGAGTAAACGCAAATCTTCAATTTTGTTTCTATAGAATTAACGATTTATGTATTTGTACATAAGAATTCATTGGTCTATTCAAGATGTCTATTATCATTTCATCAGCTATAAAATTGTATTCTATGTGGTATTAAAAATTGTATTTAAAAAGACATGAAAAAATAAGTCTGCGCAAACTATTAGCAATTGTTTTAATTTGCAAGCATTTGCAGAATGAAATAAGTCCAAAACTATTTCAAGACTTCGGAAAAAGATGTTGGATAAGTTACATTAAAACCACGACGATTTACCAGGATGATCATGGTGGTGGTTATTATAGTTTTGTCTTCAACTAGCTTTATCCTTAAATAGTTGTCTAGCTAGTTTGTGCCTTTAATATTTGTGGCTTCATATTTACGTGAAAATACTACAAAAAAAGTTATAATAGCTGTACTGGTAAAACAGAAAATATAACAAGAATTGCGTATCACTACATAGTAGGTTCACTTCTTCTAATCACTTACGTAATACGCGTAACAACCTCTTGCTATACTTTGACTGGTTACAAATACGAACAATACATCAGAATAAGACTGTTTTTTATGTTTTCTGCGTGTCAAATCACATGGTTCTGATTCCTTAAAATAAAAATTACTATACCTAATAAGAAAGCATGCAGCCTCTTAAATCAATATACCAAAGAGCTTTACATACCTTATAACCAAGTCTTATGTATAAAGTCTATAAAATATACACACCAAATTGCTAAATTATACTGATTTAAACGTAATTTGTGAATTTAATGATTCGGTACTTATTCAAAGGACATAAGGAAACACATAAGTTGAATTAAATTCTCATGCTTGTCATGCTCACAACCATATTCGTTCTGCTCTACATCGGGAGAGCAGAATAAGCACTTGTGCATGCACGAGATTGTGTATGGTTATGGCCAACCCGAATCAAACTAAAGTAATAACATTTCATGCTTAGTTTGCATGAGAGTGGTTTTTATTTCCCATGTTTATGCTACCGTACCTTACAACGTGTATTTTTTACTGAATTATACTTAAATCCAGTTCCAGATTTTGATGTAATAATAAAATTTAGGGAGTTCTTAGAGAATAAATATTGTACGTAATATATGGTATAAAGGACGATTTTTTTACCTAAAAGTAAGTAAACATTATTTATTTTAGGGTTATTACATATGTTATAGAATTATATGTTACTTTCATAAAATTTAAAAGTACATCTGTATTTGTTCTTCTGTTTATTACTTTTTTTCTTACGCCATAAATTAAATCAGTAAACCTATTTACATATATTTGACAAAATCAAATTAAACCCAGTTGACATGTTTAAAGAAGCATTTAAATTACATTTTTAATCTATATTCATTTAACAAACTTTTAAGAAAGCTTTTCCAAAGTTTCCTATATATTTTTGATTTCTCCTTATTATTTAATATATTCAATAGTTTTTCAGTCGCTCGCCTCCCTACTAGCTTAATAAGTATGTTATTCTTCGTAATTCTTGCACTTACATAATTGCTAAAACGGCATAACTAAATAGTAATACGGATAAATTAGAAGTGCAAATATAGGTTATCATATATGCATCATATATGATTGACATAATGTATAATGAGATTTCTCTTAGATCTTCCTAGATTATACTACTACAATATTTATTATTTTATCTTTTTTCCTAATTAAATATAACTCCAGTGGTGAATGTATTGAAAGATATCTTTTCATAAAATTTGAGAATATCAAGCATGGCATTTAATTTCACATGTGAGTACAATTTAGTAATTGGTATAAGTAGTATTACAAACTCATATGTAAATGAATGTTTCAATCATTTTTATATTTTGAACATAGGGGCCATGAAGACATCATATAACTTACAGTAATAAAAGTGATACGATATGTTTTAAATAGTCATTAAGTCCTAACCACACCCATTTTTCCAGTATTCAGAACAGCAGTAAGAACTTACAACAGAGACAAATTGCGTGTCAGATGGTGCGTGCTGGAAAACAAATTTCTGTCGTCATCTGTGCAAATAATACTTTTTACAACCCATTAGCATACACGAATAAAACACATCAGCACGGTAAGCATGTTTCTATATGTATAACTAAACTACAAGTTTATATGACAATCACGTACCTGACAGTTTTAAGCAGTGCGTATACTCTATAAATTAGTAACAAAAATGTCACATAATACCTACACCTACATACATGTAAATGTCTATCTATAGTAGTCAGATTAGTACAAGCTCTTAGACCTGCAGTAGTATATAAGGTGTATGCCTTTACAATATTTTATGACATTTTATAATATGTATCATGGGTGCAACACACCAACTAAGCAATGTCATAAAATATATTAAAACAGGAATGTTGCTAATCATATAAGTTTAAGGATGTCATATAAATAAAGTTTCAAAGTACTAGATTAAATCTCACATTCCTATAAAGCTCCTAACATTTTATATAAAATGTTGTTACTACATAAAAAAAAATTATGTCGATAAAGATTTATTTCTTATATGTAATTGGATGAGCATTACCCAAAAGTATTTTTTCATACGGTCATTTTATATTCAAGTTTATTATTTTACTTGAAATTTTACATACGGAATCATTATTTACACTTCTACTGATCTACTGATATACTGATCATAACTTCGCCTCTAATAAAGACATTTTACATTTCATTTAATTATTTATACATAGGAAAAATCTATTTCAATATTGGTGCATTACAATTTATAGTATATAAATAAGTGTTATCAAATACCATATCTAAAAGAACTGGTATAAATTATAATCTTGCCCAAAAAGGTGCAATCTTAGTGTTAGAGAGGTAATAGTTTTAGAGAAATAGCTCCAGTTCAAATTTAGCCAGATGTGTAGTTTGTCAGTACGGTTTTCATTACAAACTCTGATTAAAATTTATATTAATTCATATATCCCTGTATTAAATTTTATGTAATATATATATATATATATATATTATATATATATATATATATATATATATTTAATAATACAATTTATAACAAATAATATATAAATTTAAGTAGTAATGACTGTTAATATATTATAGAATTGTCAATGTTACAACACGATGTCAATTACTAGAGCAGGAGGGCACTGCTAACATCTAACAAGCAGATTAATTACTGTCTTGAACTGTAACCCTTGTAATTGCCGTAACCCAGCACCAAACATCTCAAGGTCTTAACTGTGTTGATTCTCGTAACTTGGTATTATATATCGTGTAAGATCATACTTTACCAAAACATCATTTCACGTGATCACAGTAAACTCCTAGATCATTTTTATGTATAATATAAATTGTATCTATTTTAATACAGATAGATTTTATGGAAAATATGAAATCCATTTGTGATAAAAAAATTACAATTGTTCAGTTTGCTGTACTCAAAGAAAATACAAACTAAGCCTTTTTATTTTCATATTTATTTTTAAGAATAAAATACACCCATAAGAGTTAGTCGTCCCGAGAGAACTTTTTATGAATCAATCCCTATTGTTATCTATTCACATAATTAATTATGTATCCTCCTCATTTTATTATAATTGACTATTTAGTCGTTAATTAATACGACACTGTATGGGATTTTTTTTAAATAGATTGTGCATTTACACACACACACACACACACACAAATATATATATATATATATATATATAAATTATTATTATAAAGATAGTAATGAATAGTATGACACTATAATGGTGGGATTGTCTGGCGATAGCCTGAACTAACCTCAAAACTATTTCCTAGAAACCACGTGCTACTAAACGTGGTAGTTTATTGTTTTGTTTTTTTTTTCGCTCCGATATTCTTAGTAGATATAATTTATTTACTGCTCCCGGCCAAAGATATTTTAGAAAATTTAAAGATTAATTCTACAAAAAGATATCAATATAACACACTATTTTCATCATTACATTATTCATGCCTTGCCCCAGTCTGCACCTTACATAATGCAACCTTAAGTATACTTTTATAAGATGTCGTAAACTGAAGAAAAGGGAGACGTTGTGAATTGTTTGTTGTTAAAAAGCCTGATGCGGTTTCCCAAAAACATAATTTATTTATTTTATAAATGAGGGTACTTTGGCTAATCGAGCAGTACACCACGCCCACGTTGTAAGCAGCTTTGGTAGTTGCCACATATATTTTACTGGTGTTATAGTATACGTTATTCAAATGAAGAATTCCTATATAACATATAGTCTAATTGAAGAATATAGTAACGTAAAATCTCTTAATGTATATGAATACAAGCTACGACAAGAGCTGTGATTGCAAATACAGTAAACAACAGCACGCCAACGCTGTGCCAACCACAATACAACCTTTTATTATCAGCAGTACTCTACGGTAATATCAGCCCTTATGGCGAAATCAAGCGAAGTAGTACCTTACAACAGTTTTGTAAATAAATAATAAACTCACATTGTACCCTACAACTTGCAGCAATACACAATTATTTTTTACAATGATTTCAGCAAAGACGTGTACTTAAATCATGTAATTTTCCATCATTATCTAAAATAAGGCGAACTACAATATAATCATAAACACAATAAATTATAAGTTGTTTATTTTTGGGAATAATATTATATTAAATGTTAATTATATAATGTGTTTGAATATGGATATTGAAACATACATGATTTATTGGATATTAGATTCAAAGGAATATAGATGTTTGATATACGTGTCTAATAAATTTTATGTTTAAGAAAAATTCAAAACTGTAACAATAATTAGGTAGATGTTAGAGCTAAATCTTCTACACTACTATTCTTCTGGCACTGCGGAGGAATGGAAGTTGGGCATAAGTCACTTTTGTTTGAAAACTTCAGATCAAACAAGGAGACCAAACAAACTTCTCCTGAGTCAACTGTTCATCAAAACCATGCTGAACCGTTGTCAGATTTATCAGTGGCATCTATTTTTAAAAATGTTCCTCTAATATAAATTACTTCCTAATATTATATGTGTAAGAATTTGGATTATTGTAACAAAAAAAAATCATTTTCGCGATACTCTACATGTACTTTTTATTTATTTTAAATTACTTATTCAAAAATTTAACAGACGCAAAAATTAAGTGCATATTAATAATTGATATTTAATTGGCTTCTATTCCATGACATTATTCACTCGTTTCTACAGATATATGATTAATTTCCTTTGCAAAATATATATTTAATGATAATTCTAAATCCTGTACTGGTTTATTGGAATATTTGCTTGTTATATAACTTTGGAACTTTATCAGTTACTATCAGTATACGTTCTAAAATTACAGACGAATATGTTTGCTATACAAAATTTGTATTAACCCTTTAAAATGATTATACAAACAGGTAATGAATAATTCGAAATTTTGACGCTGTGATATAAGTAAACAATATATAACACTACCTCTAAAATTTAGAACCGTTACAGATAATTATTTAAATTCCGCCAAAACTCTATTATACATAATAAAATGTTATATAACCTATAGAATATTAACTGCTATTACGTAATTCAGTACAATTTATAGCGAAGGTTAAAGTCGTGAGCTTATTGAATTGTAATAGCAGTTTAATTGGCCAATTATGTGAGGTTATATTTAAAAGACATGGTTCAAAATTTCAATGCTAACTATTATTTAACAAACTCGAGATATCAGTATGTCAGTTTGTATGGAAATACCACTATTATTAAATGAGCACAATTCTGCTGTTGGTGTATTTAACTATATGGTTGCATTTTATTTACGTAGAAATACATTTGCTAGATCGCTAACTAAAACAAATACGTATAATATATTTTATACTTATAATTTAATTATAATAACTAATAACATCACTTATATAGTCTTAGTCTGCTCACAGTGCAATACAAATTCTAGTAATTAATACAAACAATACAACCCTAACTTGAATTTCAGTGAAATACACGTGAAATTTAAATGTTAAACTAATAATAGATATATTATATTATCTATTTATTTCTTTTTGTGTATTTTCATAAATATTTACGGCTTTCTGTAGGATATTAATAAAGAAGTATTCAAACGTGTGTTTCCGTTAGTCGTAGCTAAACGATCAAATTTAAGTCCCAATGTTTTTACCAAATAATTCTTTTCTACTTGATTTTTCTTTAGTCTGAAACACAGTTTACGCCATATTATTTAATATTATGTACGCGCATGCATACACGGAATGTATTTTTAGAAAATCTATTTAATGCAGTAATTAATACTTACAGATAGATAAAGTAAACTAAAATAGTTTAAAACAAAAACTCAAATCCAAACGATACGAAGAAAACTCCTTTTTTAATTCTTTAAAGTTGTACTTGCCATCAGTTATTAAACTAAATATATGCGTTCATAAACTTAAATAATGCTGATTCATTTTAAACTAGTTACTTATTCCTGTTTACCGCACATTTGTCTTAATATCAACCACAAAGATCATAATAATTTAAATATGAGATATCTAAAACCTTTAGAGATAGTTTGACTAGTTGTTAGCCGCATATTTCCAAATTTTAAAGTCGAAGTCTATAGATCATTTAGTATAGGATTAATAATTTAACATAATTGTGCTCTATGATATTTATTTCAATGTAGTTTGGCAATAACCATGAACATATTTTCTTCAAGTTTTTATAGTTTATACCTATAGGAGGTTAAGCAACTGACCCTTATACCTGATTTTGCGCGTATAGGAGAATATTTAGTTCACATTAATAATATTTGCAACACCTTTCATTAAAAAAGGAGGTTGATATATTTAATAAATAAACTGTATTAATCCTAGCTGTAATTCTTAGCTGTATTTCCCTGCTCAAGAGAATGTATGTTTGGGTCTGAGAAACCTTCTTTGATAACAAATCGTTAATTGACGTTTTAATCCAAGATATTTTAATTGGCATGGTTGGGTTTGGTTGTTGTTTACATCCGTAGAACTTTAAACCTTATTTGAAAGGCTTTCGTCCTCAAAGGGTTTATTAAAAGACATATAAAGAATATTTTAAACGACTATTTATAAAGACACGTCCCGGCAGCATTATAGGTCTTAGCTCCTTATTAAATATTGTAGATGTAGCTTTTTTCATACATAGACATGATTGATTTCTATAAGGATACATAGATTTTATGGTATTTGGCTTAGAATTACTGGACATTATTACTCAGAGACGGAAATTTTGAATAAACGGTCATTTATACATGGAAATAATCGACGTATATATTAGTACATGTCTTTCTATTTGATTCTAGGAGTGACCGATTCTTATATCAAAACAGATTGTTAAATGCAGTCATTTATCTGCGTATTTTTCTGTTAGGCCAACAAATATTTTGATAATCAATTGAGTTTTCTCCAAGCGAATAGCTTTGCTAACACCACCAGGGATATGTACCAGCATTGGACTCGATTATTCCTAATAAACTAAATTCTTAATAATTTTGAGAAATAAGTATATATTTCTGTAAATTTATCCATTCCTCAACGTTATTTTGTTTGTTAAAGATAATAATATAAGGAATAACACGTATACAATAAGGACCCAAGTAATGAATAATTCTGTACACATTAAATAATTATTCACGTTACATGTCAATTACTAGAGAAGAAAGCATTGCTTATTTTTAATAAGGATATTGATTACCGTCTTGAACCATTGCATTTTAATAATAGGGTTTTGGAGCCAAACATCTCCAGAACGTTCATGGAATAACTTTCTGAAGAATTATGGTATATAAATCATCAAATAATACTTAATAAAAAAGCATTGTTATCAAGTGCCAAGAAAATACTTCCCGATCATCACCTTATAGAAAATAGGGAATATATATTATATTATGTATATATATATATATATATATATATATATATATATATATATATATAGTATATATATATATATATATATATATATAGTACTCAAGAAATGGTAAATAATATCTTATAATTTATACTATATTAAGTAACGAGTAAGTCTTTCCATTTACACTTGTCCGCAGAGAACAATTTTTAAACTAATCCAAATTTATACGTGTCTTCACACAACCTTATACCTTTATAATACTAAACTCATATGATAGTAGTTTTAAATATTATATATTTATATACTACGGATTCGACCTGAATGCCTTCTGCATATTAGATTGAAATGTATGCTAGTAAGCTGTAAATGTATTAATCAAATTTGTTATACAGTTAAGTTTATAAAATATTAATTAACCGGATTAATGTTCAATACTTTTCAATCCTACGGGTGGTTTCGGTTCGAAATGTCGGGAAGTTCTATTTAGATTATTTTTATGTCTTTAAAACAGTACACAATCAAGTTTGTTTATTTTTTGTTTACAATTTATCTTATAAAATAGTAATTTTTTAATCGTAAAACTGTTAATATAATTTGTTATATGTGTATAAAGTATCTTGGTGATTATTTAAAATAAAATAACACATTTACCATACATTATAGTAATGGTTAATGTGTATAATACTTTAAAATGTGACCTACATTTGTAAATGATTGTATGTAGTAGAGTAACCAAAGTTTCGGATATATTATGTATATAGTATATATCTATATGTAAAAGTAAGTCATATAGCAGTATATTATATGTAGTGAAGCTTTTAGTCTATATCAAAATAAAACGAAGCTAATACTACTTTGGCAATATGAACATTGGCCTGTGACTATTGAGACAAGAACATAAACATGTCCTGAACGGACACTTTACTATTAAAACATGTACAGCTATATACTCATACGTGGGACTGAATGATATGGTGATCTGGCTCCCTCCATTCATAGAACAACACACACATAAATACACACTCACAATGTAATGTTCGTAAAAATTACTAAACTAAAGAGTCTAAATAAAAATATTGTAACACTTTTTTATTCTATATAGTGTAAATATTCGCTAGTATAATTGCGTATATTAATATCCAAGAAGAATACATATTTAACAATAATT
Source organism: Homalodisca vitripennis (assembly GCF_021130785.1). Classification (NCBI taxonomy): domain Eukaryota; kingdom Metazoa; phylum Arthropoda; class Insecta; order Hemiptera; family Cicadellidae; genus Homalodisca; species Homalodisca vitripennis. The sequence goes on along the minus strand of NC_060213.1, from coordinate 93,254,020 downwards.
AATGTTGCTGTTTAAGATGGAGATTATATTGGTTTATTATTTTAGTTACCATATTAAACGATCAAATAAGATTTAGGAACCTATGCTAACGTCCTCAGACACGTCATAAAATGGAGATTAAAATTTTGTTGTTGGTCAAATTTTAAGATATGTATTACGAGTATTATAATTTATGGACACACACACACACGCGCACACACACACATATATATACTATAAAATTATGTATGTTTTATATTAAAATAATGTGGACTCTGAAACGTAATGTTGTTGTTACCTATTGCACTACCTACATTACAAAGCAGGCTGTTAAAGTGGAGTATTATATAAACAATATTATATAAATATTTCATATATAAAAAATGTTAATTTTTGGGTTGATTTTTAATATACTTACAAACCAATTTGATTTAGCGCAATCGAGTGTTTCGTAAACTGCAGAGATAGCTATGTTTACTCTCTTCGTTTATTCCAAATGCTCTGAAAATATCTATGATGTTTACTACTAAAGTGTAAATTGTATTATTCTATTGTAATTATTTAATTATATAAAGCGTTATTGGAATTTAACTTACGTTAAGCGTGTTACACGTAAACGTAATTTAAGATAAAAATTTGATTGATATTTTCTTAAACAAAATTATATAAAGTCTAAAAAACAACTTGTGTATGATAAGAGGTTATAGAAACACAAAATACTATACCACGACCAGCTTAAATATGTAAATCAGTGAGGGCGTCGTTGCTGGGATGCAGAGAGTACTCAACCGGGTAAACATTTATCATTCTTGCAAGTAAGGGATTTGGCGAACCTTCTGCCATTCTTTAGCTACGAACAAAACACGTTATTCACGGACTGTTTGGACATGTAATGCAAAGAGAGCAGCATTGCTGGAATACAGAAAGTACTCGAACCGGTTAACATTTATCATTTCTTGCACGTAAGGGATTTGGTGAACAGACAGTAACTCTTTACTCACTAATATATCTGTCTGACAATATTTGACAGTTGGCCTAGGTTATAAACTATAAGTTTATCAAATTTAATAGGTTCTTTCAACTGTTTTGCATCACAAGTTGGGCATCCTTCACTGAAATATCAAAACAAATGTATCAATACAAGTAATTAATAATGTAAAAAGTTAGTCCTAGAATTATATAAAATACTAAATTTCTAAGATTTAAACCAATAGTTTACTTCACAGTAGATTAAAATAAAGTATTGAGGAATGCAATCGTTTTCATACGTTTTCGGATTCTACAGAACACCTTTATTACAACATAATATTAAATAATAATGTGTCATCAAACACATTAACTTAGTCATCTAATTAAACTAACCGGATAGGTCCGACATTTTAAATATTTTTCACATTGCATTACACCATCAACAAGTTGATATTTATATACTTCTTGTTTAATAAACATAACGGAAAGACCTGGCAGGCTCTAGTGAATTATACAATTCTCTATGTGTGCGAAGCACTTAGTATAAATAAGGGTTCTTGCACATATTGCAAGAAAGATCTCTATTGAGTTAGGAATCACAATCTCAAAATACAATTTAAATTAATAACTGCTTTCAAAACGTAAATTTAAAGACGAATAAAAAGTTAGCTGAAAAAAAATCAAAGTGAGTATATTTATATGGTATATTTAAATAAAGTTTTACTATACAATATTAATTTGTTGTAATCGCCAATTAGACTTTATAGTCTTTATACTACAGAACCTTTAACTAATCAAAGGTTTTGTATCACACTTAATCTTAGATAAACTTTCAAGATATTCAAATGTATTAGAACATGTATAACTTGACGGATAAATATTTTTTTATTTCATACCAATATTTAATTAAAATTTCAATAGTATAAATTGGTAAATCGTACGCGGAAATTGTAACATGCAATGATAAAATAAAAAAAAATTTTAATGTCAAAATATAAGAGACTCATTTCTTAATCAAATGTGTATAACAAGAATTTCTATATACAAATGTAAGGCACAAAGCGCTCACATTGTTAGTAGTTATTATATATTCTAATACATTTTCAAAATTCGAAGACGATTTATACTAAATAGGTAATTTTAAATATGTTTAATTATTTTGTATTATACATTTGTATAAGTAAAGTAGTAGTATAAAAAATTAACAGATTTTTGCCCTGTCTTCCTGTAAAAGGATAGATGATTGCAGGTAGACTTTCCCATGTTTTAATAAAAGATTTTCGAATCTCCTATTTAAGGAAGTATATTTTCGGTCTATAAGGTGTACTGTAATTGTTTACTAAATTATAAATTTATTATATTAAAAGTGATGTAAATAAGGAATATTTACTCTAAAAGTAGCCATGAAATAAAAACATAATTTTCACGAAATTAATTATAAAGAATATATGGATAACAATGGCGAAAAACAAAACTAATGAAAAAGAGTTACCCTTACCATCCATCTGTTGTTGACCTGTAAATATATCATTGTGTCCAATACAAAATGAAACTTCTATTCATAAACAACCTTATATATTCAAGTCTTGCTCGAAGTTTTTTATGTGAAACATATTAAAATAAGTATTTTTTTCTTGTTAAAATTTATCATTAGTAAAATGAATCGTTTTATTTGTATAACAAAAAATTACTTAATATGTACTCCTTTTCTTAAAAACAACTTACTGATAAATATTTATATTGGTAGCAAATATCAACAGAATGTGAAACTAATTACCACCTAAATTATTCCCGGAAATAATTAATTACCACCCACTGAGGGCTACGGCAGCCTCCTGCTACTGCTCAAAACACATGGAGCCTAACCACATTGTAAAAGGTTTTCATTAGGCGGTCTTAAGGTATTATGCATATTACAAATTTGATGTAATACGTGACAATTTGTATTAGGCATCCCATATAGGTTATGCCAATTCTTCTAATTTTATTATAAACTAAACACTAGATTTGACTAATTACTCTTGCTTAAAAAATAATCGTTTTTATAATGTAAATTCATATTACTTATTTAAAACATTTTAAATAAAGGTTTCTCACATGTATTACAAACTAGATTATGTTGATATGTTTGGGTTATAACTCCTGCATCATATTGCTGCCAAATTATGTGAACCAAAATCAAATCAGTACAAGCAAAGATAAGTATTATTTGCATTATAATAATCAGCTTGACTTCATTGACTTAAACAATATATGGCAGAAATAATGTAGGAAATGACGAATCGTAAATTACAAAACGCCTAATGTATATTGGCTAAATATAACGACACGATATCACTTATTGTAATCATTTTTCTCCACGCTGTTTATATGTTTATATAAATTATGTAAATATAAAACAAATATTACCGTGTAGTAGAAGGTTATAAGGTGATTTCAGATATTCCACACCTACATCGCCACTTAAACAGTTGAAGGATTTTCCACAAGCACTGATCTTGTTTATGAATACTTTGCTCTTGCTTCGTTGAATATTTCGTAATATTTTTATTTAAATACACTAAACGTTTTAATATTATACATTATGAATTTAGGTATATTAATCTTTCCTTTTTAAATGATCTGTCAATGATAAAAATGATTTTCTTACATAAATTATCTTCTACAAGGAAAAAAACTATCTCGATCACTGGGAGTACATTTATCTAGTTATGATCTGTTCTCTTAGGACAAGGAAATGAGGAAACCTATCAATCCAAGTCATTAAAGGAACCTTGTACTGTCCCTGGATTGACGGGATATCTAAGATAGCTAAAGTTAAGGTAAATTGACTTCTTTAGTGGTAACTTGAAGAGAGATAACCAGCTCTATGTAACCCATATCTCCTAACCCCTACATTTGCTGTTAGTTATGTACTACTTGTGGACATCCTTAGGATCCTGATTTAAGTATTGTTTTGTTGTAAAAAGTATGCATGTTACTGCCAGAAGAATATGTTTGATAACTTTTGAGTGAAAATAATTAATTGATTATTTACTTTGATTAATAATGAATTGCTGATTCATTTAAACCAAAATACTCTCTTTATTAAATTTTATTTAATTTTAAATAATGTATAGTATATAATTTTATATCATTTTATTGAACGAACATGTTGTCTTTTCTTATACACTGAAGATACTACAAAATATATTTATATTAGCTTTCTTGCAAGGAGTTTATCGATACTTAAAATGTGTTACAACTCCAAGATTATTTGTTTTGCTCCTCTACAAAGCTAAAGGTTCAGCACAAACTTTAGCAAATTCTGAAGGATAAGTTTTATTCAAATGGGTAAAACAATTTCAAAATATGTTTAGTCACAAATAGTACCAATGTCCTCATAGTTAACTTAATTTGGACGAGGAAATGGTTTAAATACGAATATAATATGAAATGCAGGTATGCTACATTTCCCAATTTTAAAATTTAAAACAAAACACAGTAAAAATAACATCTTTCAAGAGTAAAGTTAAGCCCGTACTATTTCAAAAATAATAATAATAGACATGCGATATTTCTTAAACGGAGTTTAATTACTAAATTCATTTTGAACCAAAACCTAATATCACAGTAGGAAATAATAAATTGCATCATTGAAATTATTGTATTAATTTTATTATATCCTGCATTTTAAATTACAAGTAGTTTAAAATTATTGTACAATTTGGTTGTACCAATAATTAAGTTAATACATATTTTGCTTTATTGATAATATACATTGTGGGGACTATGTTTAAGAGAATCATTATAATTTTTTTTTTCAGATTAACTACCTTCTACCCTACATGAAATTAAGCATTGCAACAAGTATTACATTATATTCATACATTAAGCATGAATGTATGATCTCATTAAAGTATAATTGCCCCAGTTCTTCATAAAATATTACTTGGTAATATACTTCGTAACTATTGTAAACAGAATACTATGAATAACGATGAAATTCATAATCGGATTACTGTCCTGTTATCGTGACCATTAATAAGCGAGAGGGAAACAATAATAAGCCAAATACACATAAAATTAACGGCCACAGATGAATGTTAGAACAATGGCTAGAGGCGATTAAGAATCACGAGCCTAAGTAAAACATTAAGTGCAAGGTCTGAATTTACAAGGGTATGAAATAGGTTAAGTGCTCCGGACTTTAGAAACTAATGGATGGATAAGTGTCTGTAAACAAGGGTAATTAAATGGTATGAGGTCACGTAATAAATCATTTACAAATTGCTTACAGTTTGTCATAGAATTATAAAAGTGTTACATAATAGTAGTGCTATTATTATCTCTAATTAATGACATATTATTATTTTACTCTTATGGCATCGAATAGGAAAATTAAAGTATATATTGTTTTAACTAAGACATACGTTTCCATTTGACGTTACATTTGCTTACGTAAATACATTGCTTAAATACTTTAGTTTTGCAGTTGAAAGTCATCGTAAGGTAAAGCATGTTAAACCAAAATGGTACACTTAGAAAGGGGTTTTTCACTACGTAAAATATAAAAAAATGTCATTTATCGGCATTTTATTTTGGATTCGATTCTACTAATTTCAGGTATTATGATCAGCTAAGTAACAAACTTGAAACTCCTAGTACTGAAACTCTTATTTTCCCGGAACTTGGTGTTATATTTCACAAAAATATAACGATAGCATATGTTAAAATACTAGTATCTATTAAGAGAACTCATGTTTCACATGAGCATAAAGTTAAATGTTGGAACCATAACATACAGAAAAACGAATTATTACCCTGCTACATTCCAAAAGTAATTTACTTTGATTTTCGTTCATACAAAATGTTGTACTGTGCTTCTAACATGATAATTCTTTAATTTAAAGCGGATTCTACAAAAACGTGATTATGTGTTAAATCACAGTCCTTGTGTGTACAATGTTTTTCTATATCTGAACGTCTGTCGTAACACTTAAATGTAGTTTTTACTAGCTTTAGTTTTAACATGTCCAATTCATCGATATATATATATATATATATATATATATATATATATATATATATATATATATATATATATCGATTATATACATACATAATAATAGTGAAAATAATGTGAAAATTTTTAAAATCTTTAAAGTGACAAATCAAAAGACTCTGACCGGCTTGTGACTCTGAAAAGAAATATTGTATATTAGTAATAATCCTAAATCTTAATAGTATCATGATTATGTAAACTTAGATTAGAAATATGTAATAATAATGTGGGGAACACTTCAAAGAAAAAAAAACATTTTAAAGTTACAAATAAGTCATTAATATACGAATGTAATAGATTCAAGATGTGCCATCACTTTAATCCTATGACACATCTTTTCCAGAGGAGAGGGTGATGTAACGACCCAAACCCAATATTAACAATAATTCAAGAAATTATGCTTTATTTGGTTATATAAAAATTTCATTCATTTAGTAAAATTTAACTAAAGACATAATAATTGTAAAGTGTACAGCACTGTTGAGGAGGTCAGCAGTAAGACTGCTGACAATGCAGAGTCAGCACCTGCGTGTGCTGGGAAGCTAGTCTAGTTCAGGCCTCAGACTCGTAGACATGTAACTCTCTGTCGCCCTATTTTAAAACTTTTCTAAATTCTTTCAATAATGTAATTCAATACTTTATATCATTCAGAAGTGCTCTCCCCTTTTTAACCAATGTAAATTGTGTGATTTCTATAAATTAATCTTTAATAACCAGTGTTTTTAAAAATTCAAACGTTGTTGCACAAACTTTATTTCTTTTTCCGGAATCATCCGGTGGTGGCAGTGGATACCAATTAATCCCCAAATCGGTCGCGTTACAGATTTGGTGGCAGTGCGGTGGGATGATCGCGTAACCTTGGGACAATTTAACCGTACAGTTGATTGTTTTCCCGACGCCGAAGTGACCACGTGAACATCAAAATTACTCAAACAGTGTAATCCAGTGTCAAGTATAGTTTTAACAGTTAGGAAAAGTGTTTCCAAGTTGGATTTTGCAAAATTTTGGTATAAAAAGTGCAACAGGAAGATGATGGAATTGGATGAAGGAATCTACACGTAAAGACGCCAAGCCGAGAAAGGACGCCGAGAAAGGACGCCATCTTGCCATCTTCATCACGTCACCAGCCTAGGAGACGGAAGCGGAGCAACCAACCAACATCGTGGGTGACGCTGTCAACAACCAACATCATCTGTCCACAGCCTTAGCAACCATGGCAGTCACAATGGCGGCGATATTTGGTGAGCCTTTGTTCACGTTCAGAAATTAAATAAATATAATAAAGAAACATTGGCTATACTTTTAAACTAATTATTACCAAATATTCTACGTTAATTATATAATAAAATAAGACATAGAAATAAGAGAGAATAAAGGTGCTGTGGTATAATAGTGAATGCAGCATTGAATGAACACATTTTTTTGGCAAATTTTGTGATTGATTATTAAGTAATAAGTAAATTAAATTGAATTACTCTAACATGGAGTAACAATGTGTACTTCAATGTCAGGTCGTCACTTCCAGGGCACCTATTTCTCATTTTAAAATTAAGATAAGAATACTTGTTAAATAATATTCAGGAATTGCCAATGTTTCTAGATAAAAAAATTAATTATTAAATCTTTGTAATGTAGAAGCACTCTTTAAAACAAGTGTCATAGTTTTGATAAAATTAATATTTTGAGTTTAGATAATTGTTATTGAGAAATATTGATGTTTTAAAATTAATTTTAATTTGAAGTTAGGCGCTATTCCAGTGCGTTATTCAAAATCTATACGTCACATTAGTATACTTGTACTGTGTAAATCGATATTGTTAATTGGTTAGGCATTGCTAATCTACTAATTAGTTTTATATGATGTATATGGATTATTATCACTAATATCAATTGATGATGATTGATTGATAGGATTGGGTATAGATAGGCTATCAATCATTGATTGGTTATCAGAAAATTTATTTTGATAGAAAACTTTTGGGATTTTGAAGAAAAAAATAGTATTATTAGTCATAAATTCAGTCGTATATTTTAAATCGAACTTCGTAAAATTTTGTAGAGTTTCCTAAATTAAATGTTAGATTATTAAGATCATTATAACAAATCAACAATCATGAGTTCTACAGTAACGTTTGAAGGAAAAACCATTGAATTTCAAGAGGCTTTTGATGCAATTTCAACCAAAGTCAGGTCTCTTCAAGACTGCATAGACGAAACCATCGCGGGAAATTCTGTGCTGAACAGAACAGAAATGTCACCATCCGCTATGGATATGACAATCGGAGCAGCAAGCAGACCATCATTTGAGCTAGTGTCTAGCATTACTCCCTACGACGGAGAGAGAGCCGATCTACTCATGCCATTCTTCGACAGCATTCAAGGCATAGGAGAACTGAGCAATTGGAACGAAACACAAACATTACAAGTATTGAAATTAAAGTTAATTGGTAGTGCACTACAGTTTTCAAAATCAGATGAAAAATGCAAAAACGCCACAACACTTAAAGAAATGAAGTCTGCTCTAACAGAAAGGTTTGGAGATAGCCTACCAGATCACTATTATTTTGAACAATTAGCTAACATCAGACAAAATAAAGGAGAGACCATTGAACAATTTTCTGACAGAGTCAAGAGGGTCAGTGACAAAACACTGAGAACCACCAATAACGAAGAAGTAAATAGAGTATTAAGAGAAGAAGCTGACCGAAGAACAATGGAAGCCTTTGTCAGAGGACTTTACGGAGAAATTGGCAGACAAACAAGGATTAAGTTTCCAAAAAATTTTAGAGAAGCAGTGACTACCGCGATAGCAATAAATAACTTAGAAAAAAGGCCAAATCCATTTGAAGAAAAACCAAGGAAAGTTTTTGGAAACAATTTAACAGGTAAATTCTACAACTGTGGAAAGATAGGACACGTAGCAAAAGACTGTAGATGTAGGAACTCTACGGACAGGCAGATGAAGGAATGTGGATATTGCCGTAGAAAAGGGCACAGAGAATCAGATTGTAAATCGAAGGCAAACTCCACACGTCCTCACTGCGGATTCTGCAAGAAGCAAGGTCATACAGCTGATAATTGCTGGGCCAGAACAAAGAACACGGGTAACGAAAGAGGTCAACCTTCAGGAAGCGGTTATAGTTCAAGAAACGCTCTACCGTTAAACTACAGCGGGGAACCCAGAAGCGCCGCTGGCAACCCCGTGAGGAAGTAAATCTGAACCTACACAAGATAAGGTTTGGACAGGCGAAGAAAAAACCTAAAATTGCATACATCACTGAGCAGGAAAACAACTATGAACTACTAGCTCATGGAACCATTAGGAGTGTCAATGGGCCAGTAATAATTGATACTGGGGCACAAATCTCGATGATAGAGAAAACGGTCACCCAAGGACCTATCTCACCGACTGATGTTCGTGTACATGGCATCACAGGAGCCATAATGCACACCTACGGTCAAGTAAAACAGACTATAAAGCTAGGAGACACAGAAATGATGTGTACGTTCATAGTAGCAGACTTGCCTGACGATTATATTGCAGTTATAGGGTATGATGTGCTTAGGTGGAAAAGAGCTGTCATTGATTTAGAACGATATGTCTTAAGTATTGAAGGTCATGACGCAGTCAACCTATATGAACGAGACAAAGAAACTACAAATGATTGTGTGAGTGGACTTGGTATAGCCACCAAGCGAACTCAAACCTTCCAAGTAGAACCCGATCGCTCAATCAACGCGCAAGTGAAGCCTAACGAAAACGAAAACTTGCCTGAATATCTTCCAGCATACTGCAGAACTAACCTCAACATACCTGCCCGTTCAGAAATGTTAGTACAACTAAAATTGGGGAAAAATGTGAAACAACGAAAGCAAGAAATTGAGAACAAAGTTGTAATTACAGAACCAGCACTCGTAAAAATTCATGGAATTTATGTAGCCAGAAGTCTAACTAAAGTAAGAAATGGAACTTGTTGGACGAAAGTAGTTAATACAAGCCCAGAAGATTTAGTAATGTACAAGAACACTCTGATCTGTAAATTAGAAGAACCTCATTTAAAACCAGAGAATTCGACAGAACCAAAAAGGGTCAACACAGTATCTAAAAAAAGCGACGAATTCAGAAGAAAAGTAGAAGAAAAAGATAGAACATTTGAGACCAGAAGAAAAAGCAAAGATTAGAAATGTACTTCATCGATTTGGAAATTTGTTTAGCCTTGGAGGAATTGAAAATTTAGGATGTACAGCAAAAGTAAGCCACAAAATTAACACAGGAGACCACCCTCCCATTAACAAAAGGCCATACAGAGTGCCTCATGCACAGAAACAAGTGATACAAGATCTGATAGAGGAACAACTAGATAAAGGAATCATAATACCGAGTGTATCATCATGGTCAGCACCAGTGGTCATAGTACCCAAGAAACCTGGTCCAGATGGTGTTGTAACTCACAGAATGTGCATCGACTACAGAGATCTGAACTCATGCACAGTACCAGAAGTTTATCCTTTACCAGATATCCATGAAACACTTGACATGCTTGGTGGAAGTAAATTCTTCACTGCATTAGACATGAATTCGGGATTTTTCCAAATTAAAATGCATCCTGACAGCCAAGAGAAAACAGCTTTCAGTACTCCAACAGGACATTATGAATATACCAGAATGCCCATGGGTCTTATAAACTCCCCTGCAGTTTTCCAGAGGTTGATTGATACCACTTTATCAGGACTGAAAGGAAAGTCTTGTTTACCATACATGGATGACATCTTAGTCTACAGCCCGACAATAGAACAGCATGCACAAGATTTGAGTGACGTGCTAGAGAGGTTTAAAGAGGTAAACTTAAGTGTACAGCTAAAGAAATGCCAAATTGCAAAACCCGAAATTAATTTCTTAGGACATATAATCACGAATCAAGGAGTAAAGCCTTGCCCAAAAAAGATTGAAGCTGTAAAGGAGTTTCCTCAGCCAAAGAATGAGAAAGAAATCAGAGGATTCATTGGATTATGCAGTTACTACAGAAGGCATGTTCCAAACTTTGCGGACATAGCCAAACCATTAACTAAATTGATAAAAAAGAATGAAAAATTTAATTGGACACCAGATTGTGAGACAGCTTTCAAAAAACTAAAAGAAAAACTAACCACTGAACCCTTGTTGATCTACCCAGATTTTTCAAAATCTTTCATTCTTAGCACAGATGCCAGCAACGTAGCGATTGGTGCAGTGCTAGAACAGGAAATAAACGGTGTAGAACATCCTATAGCGTATGCATCAAGACAGTTGAATTCCGCAGAACAGAACAACAGTGTAACCGAAAGAGAGTTATTAGCTGTAGTTTGGGCAGTTAAGTACTTCAGATGTTATCTTTATGGAAGATCCTTTTCTCTTTACACAGATCACAGTGCAATCAAATGGTTACTATCATTAAAAGATCCTTCAAGTAGATTAACCAGATGGGCTTTGAAATTAGCTGAGTATGATTACAAAGTTTACCACAAACCCGGTGTGAAAAACAAAAATGCAGATTGTCTAAGTAGAGTAGTATACAAAAATGAGTGTGAAAAGTTACCTTTATTAGATATAGACGCGATTAAAGCAGCTCAAAAGAAAGATAAAGAATGTCAAAAACTGAAAATGCATGAACATTTCAAAACAAGTCCCCAAGGAGTAGTGTACTTCAAGAAAGAAGATGAAAAATTAATAGTAATACCAAGAGAATTGAGAGAGAAAGTAATACGACTACATCATGATTTGCCAACGAGTGGACATGGAGGAATAAAGAAGACCATATTAAGAATTCAAGATAAATTCTACTGGCCAAAAAATTAGAGCAGATGTAACAGCATTTGTACGATCATGTGACTCATGCAACAGACGAACAGACTATGGAAAATCAAAAGCACCATTAGGGAAGTTTCAAGAAGTGAGTGAATTTGGTTATAGATTAGCATGCGACATAGTAGGTCCCTTACCGTTAACTAGATCAAATAACAAGTACATATTAACTGTTATCGACCATTTCACAAGATTCGGAATATTTATAGCATTACCAGATCAAACAGCTGAAACCATAGCACGAGCATTTGTTCAGAAAGTTATAACGTCAATCGGAGTACCAAAAGAATTAATTACAGACCAAGGGAAAAATTTCACATCAGAACTGATTCAGAGTGTTTGCAAACTACTGAAAATAAAAAAATTACAGACGACTGCTTACCACCCTATGAGTAACGGACGGACAGAGAGAGTACACAGAACCATCCCTAAAATGCTGAGCCATTTTGTCAACAAAAACCAGTCAGACTGGGACGAACTGTTACCCATGATCAACATGGCATACAACAGCCAAGAACACGAGTGTACAGGGTACACACCTTTTGAAATGGTGTACGGAAAGAAGATGGAAACACCCTTAGAAGCAGATCTCACTATAACTGAGGACACAGATGTCTACTCAGATTACGTGGAAGATCTACGAACAAGATTAAAAGAGATTCAAGAAGTATCGAAACACTGCCAGGAAAAGGCAAGGAAAGCTCAAAAGAAGCATTACGACAAGAAGTCGAAAGAAAGTGAGTATTATGTCGGACAGTTAGTGTACCTGCATGTACCACACATAAAAAAGGGCAGAGTTAAAAAACTCTCACAGTTATGGAAAGGTCCATACAAAATAGTAGAAATCGTATCTGAGTTAAATGTAGTTTTAAGAATAAGAGGGAAAAACGTCAAAGTGCACGTGAATAGAATCAAGCCAGTAGTTGAACTGAAAAACAAAGAAGAAGAAAAACGAAGACAGCGTAGGAGAATTCCATGGGAATGAAAATGAAGAAGCACTAGAAGTTCCTAGCAAGAAGAGGAGTAAGCCTCGAAGAAGAAGCAAGTGATGCAGAAGAAGAGGTTGAAGATCCAACAGTACCAAGCCAAGCAGCAGAGCAAGCCGGACCGAGTGGATTACAACCAGCCCAAGAAGGAAACAATGAAAGACCAGTCAGGGAAAGGAGGAAGCCATCCAGACTGGAAGACTATGAAGTTGAGTTGTAAATAGAAGCATACAAGTTGTACTATAATAATGTAGAAGTAAAGTGTTATATCATGAGATAAGTAAGAAAAAGCCGAAGTTGTTGTGTATTCTCGAAATTTCATCTTGTAGGATTACAACTCAGTAGCGAATGAAGTGAAAATGATCAGTTTGACAGAAGAGAAAATGGGAAACGAATGTTGCTGAATGGGTATGCATGTTGTGTGAGAGAAAAAAAAGGAGTACTCTGAAGATCAAAAATTGTCTGAGTATATCCACACAAGCACATGAGATTACTGAGAGTACTAACACAGAAGGCCAGAAGAAAAAAAAGTTGTAAGAAGTGAAAGGACAAATCGAGTTACTTTAAGAAGATTAATTGTGTTATATTATAATAAGGAGAATTTAGTTAAACAACATTGAATATGCATAACATAAATGATAGGTTAGATTATGGATGTCAAGTATAACCTTTGTTACAGGACTAATGATTATTACGTTGGTCAAAGCAGCTGAAATGAGCCAAGGAGTTGTGTTTAGGAAGCTAGAAGACTCTGTGATATCCGGAGATGAATGGAGAATCGTTTTAGACTTTGATCTAGTAGAAATCCTTGATGAACTGATACCATTAAAAGAAAGATGTGTAGAATTAGAACAGTTTAAAAATATCAGTGTGAACGTCTGGGATGAAGACTTCGAGTTTGAATATATAAGAGTGAAGGAAGGAATCGAACAATATGAGAGTGATATAACTGACTTATTAAAACTTTTGCCACCTGTAGGACATTCTAGAAACAAGCGTGGACTTATACATGCAGGAGGTTATGCATTAAAGTGGTTATTTGGTGTACCGACTAGTGAAGATTTAGAACATGTAAATACCAAGGTAGACGAACTAAAGTTAATAAGTGGTACAGTTGTTAGTTCGCGTCATACACAAATAACTTTGATGAAAGATATTAATTCTAGAATTGTAACTAACACTAAAGCTATTCATGAAATAATGATTAAGTTATCTACAGCCAACGACAGGTTAATAACATCATTAACGAATTTCAATGAACAGAATATAATGATGCATCAGTCCTTAGCAAAACATATGGCAATTACAACAATGTTAAGACATTTAGGTCAAACTGTTGATGAAGCTAAGCTAAGAGTAGTAGAGTTTAGGCAAGCATTAGAACTTATATACTCTGGTAAGATAAGCACTAAATTACTAAATCCACATGATTTTACAAAAGTTTTGAATAAAATTGAAAAGAGTATACCATCTCATTTGAAACTAATTGTTCCTGTAAATGATGAAGATATATTTTTGTATTATGATCTTTGTACAGCACAAGCATTAGCTAACCCAGCTAGCATAAGATTGATTGTTACAGTACCATTAAGCTCAATTGATAGACAATTTGAAACCTATAAAATAGAAGTGATACCACTTTATCAACCTAGGTTACGACATTGGTTAGTGTGGAAAATTGAACACGATTACTTGTTGATATCTAAAGATAGGCAGTACTATGTACCTCTCACCTCAGATGAATATGTTCAATGTAGGCACAGTTATGTTAAAATTTGTCCAAATTCAATAAGTGTATTACACCATACAGTCGATGGTTGCATCTATTCACTGTTTATGGGATTAAGTTCTGTAACTCAAAAGTGTAACAGAGTACTAACTGAGAATTTAAACTCACCGTTTTGGTTACAAAATGGTAATGATTGGATTTATAGTGTTGCAGAACCCTACAAAGTAATATTAAATTGTTTTAGAAATATTGAAGATGATACATCTGTAATTAAAACAGACATTGTAAAAGATTATTTAGAAGTTGTTGTTAACACCTCAGGTATCATAAAACAAATATCAAGGTGTGATATTTTTGGAAAAAGTGGTAAGATATTTTCAAGAATCAGAGGGAATATAGTTTATAAAAGAAATATTACGCACCTTCATATACCGAAAATAAACATATTGCAGCCGAATGAAACCGCTCTTATATTATTAAACAATAACTTAACTTTTGAAACGCTAAAATATATAAAAAAGAATCTAATTGATGATCATATAGAAATAGGACTAAATTCATTATTGCAAGGATCTAATGTAAACCAACCTGTCATCATTAATGTAAATAAGAATTATAATTTTATTGTCATGTATGTAGTTGTAAGTTTAAATTGTGTACTGCTCGTAGTTTTTATATGTCATAGGAGAATAAGACGCCTTTGCACGACCAGTCGGCAGCAAAGACAAACTCAGAGCACAAGCGGCCCAGACCAGAGCCAACTGACGGTGAGGGTGGAGGAAGGAACTCCATTAGCAGAGATCATCCACGAAGCCTCCTTTGTTCGGATGACCCCCCCCCCTCATGATTAAATAGTGAAAATAATGTGAAAATTTTTAAAATCTTTAAAGTGACAAATCAAAAGACTCTGACCCGCTTGTGACTCTGAAAAGAAATATTGTATATTAGTAATAATCCTAAATCTTAATAGTATCATGATTATGTAAACTTAGATTAGAAATATGTAATAATAATGTGGGGAACACTTCAAAGAAAAAAAACATTTTAAAGTTACAAATAAGTCATTAATATACGAATGTAATAGATTCAAGATGTGCCATCACTTTAATCCTATGACACATCTTTTCCAGAGGAGAGGGTGATGAAACGACCCAAACCCAATATTAACAATAATTCAAGAAATTATGCTTTATTTGGTTATATAAAAATTTCATTCATTTAGTAAAATTTAACTAAAGACATAATAATTGTAAAGTGTACAGCACTGTTGAGGAGGTCAGCAGTAAGACTGCTGACAATGCAGAGTCAGCACCTGCGTGTGCTGGGAAGCTAGTCTAGTTCAGGCCTCAGACTCGTAGACATGTAACTCTCTGTCGCCCTATTTTAAAACTTTTCTAAATTCTTTCAATAATGTAATTCAATACTTTATATCATTCAGAAGTGCTCTCCCCTTTTTAACCAATGTAAATTGTGTGATTTCTATAAATTAATCTTTAATAAACAGTGTTTTTAAAAATTCAAACGTTGTTGCACAAACTTTATTTCTTTTTCCGGAATCATCCGGTGGTGGCAGCGGATACCAATTAATCCCCAAATCGGTCGCGTTACATGTATATACGATACGTAAAAGCTAAGTAATAATTAAGTAAAAATTATATACAGTATGTATTACATTTATATTTTATAAAATCAACGCACAAGAGAAATGTTACTTGGTAATAATGTTACTCCTTATGTGTTATCTTTTTGTAAGTAGTCATTTTTTTGTTAAAAATTAAATTACATTATTTGTTTTTATTTTTAAAAAAATGTTAATACCTTTACAAACAGTAAAGTGATATAATGAAATATTATTGAACTTGAATTCTTTTTTGAACATATATAATCGCAGTTGATAAAATTTAGTTCCTACTCAGCATTAGAATATGTTCATACATGGGTCAGAAACCTGAAGTCCCCAAACAAAAGGTGTATTTTTGAATTTGATTAGAATGTATGTACTATATTTCTTCCGACTACACTATTTGTAATATGTTCCATATTGCCTCAAACATAACACAACACATCAACCAACACCTCAAACCGCACAAAGACAAAAATTTCGCTCCATTTATGAGGTAAATTACGGTAATAATTAAAGAAAAATCATATTCCATCTCGTTTCTCCTAGTTATTTCCTTGAGGAATTTTTATATAAGTACGCAATTTTTGTAAGTGTCTATGGGGTAGGAAATTCTTTATTTAAAAAAGTGTATCTAACCTGTCTCCTACATTATATTCCATCTGTATTTTCGCTACATTTTCTAATATCCTTGGAAAATTCATAGTCGTATGCATCCCTATATAATTATATAATTTTATACAATTATATAATTTTATATATATGTAAATATATATATATATATAATCAGGTCATCGTGTCTCGTTGATCGATGCAAAGTTAGAAAAGTATTCTATAGAGGTGTTATAATCAGTCCATATTTCCACATAAAATCTTCCAGCAGCAGCTCTGAGCTAACTTATTATAATTTTAAAAATTCCACATTTAGTTCTCAATCACCATGATTAGTCCAGTCTCCGAAACATAGTTTGCTCAGGTTATTACTGTAATCAATAAATAATAAGTTATCAATCATTTGTGAAACTATAGATAGTCATCGGCAGATAAGTAAATACTTTTCCGTTATGTTGCTCCATACCTTTCTAGGGACTACTGTATAGGTGTTGGGAAAATCTTATACGTAGATTACAAATGTATAAATAAAATAAATCCTTCAATTTATTTCAGTTATTACATCTTAAAACCCATAAGTATTCAAATCTAATATTTAACCCGTACGGTTTAATGCTAATATACAACTCTCGGGGCTATAGTGTCAACAAGTTAATGTTTGTCACATACTGACTTTATTACATGTGCAGGTCATACATTACAATTATTGTTTAATATACACGCAGCAATGTCGGTATCATATGAAGCTAATAACATTACTTTGAATATGGCATTCGTCATTGTCAATGTTCGTTGTATATGTATTGACACACACACACACACACACACACACACACACACACACACACACACACACACACACACACACACACACACACACACACACACACACACACACACACACACACACACACACATTATAGTTGTTCAATTACCGTACAATAATATGAAAGATTTAAAAACCACGAGGCAACAATTAAAACAACTACGTAAACCGTCAGTATAAAAATTGAAGTATAAGGAATAAATTAGATTTATAAGATAAAATATATATTTAATTTTAGGACATATTTGTGAAAGATGCATTCATTATTTTTAACAGTTTTAGTTAGTCTAAAATTTAGTATATGCCGTTGATATACTAAAAATATCCGAATGGTAAAACGGATATAACTGTATGGAAATTTCATTGTGAAATTTATATTTCAAAATAAATTTTTTAACATTAGCAATAATTGAAATATTGAGAACTTAAAAAGTTTTTTTGAAAATATATTTGTAATAATGTATAATATTTTGTCTACCAGTTATTGGTAGTTATTAATATTTTTCTAATCTATTTGAAACCAATTGCATATTACTAGCAATTTAGAATTTGTAATATTAAACAATGTTTGAAGATTACTAATGGATAATGCTTAAGTACAATATGTAATATTTTTGGACCCAACTAACATATAAATCAACCAAACCAATTAACGTCAAGTTTCTATGAATAAATGTGATTGTGTATGACAAACATTCAGATATGTCATAACAAAAGAAGCTTACAAAACGGCCGTGACCACGACAATGTAAAAAATACGTTGCTCTATACATTATGGTTTTATAATCATTAAAAATTCCCTTTTCCTCAGGAGAGTCGAAACACCTATCTTAATTTTGTAGTTATCATGGGCCACTGGCCTGTGCGAGGAATGTGTCAAACAGAATAAAAATAGAGTCGGTAAAGTACACAGTTGACGTAACTAATAAAACTTTCACTTAAAACAGGAGTTCAACCTGCGTATGTACCTCAGACCCCAAATACACCGCTTTAGACTGCTCGACCTCAAGCTCGCCGCACATATCGCAGTAACATTTTTTTATTCTAATTACTAACGATCTTTACACCATTATATATAAAATATTCTATAACAAAACACAGAGAATAATTTGTGGTAACTAAATAAATCTGTATATACCACTTTCTAATATACTTTTTATCCATGTCTGCCGAATTCTTGTGAAAATAAGGATCAGTAAATTCTCTTGAAAATTTGTTTTGTTATGTGCTCTTTCTTGATTAAGTACCTTACATTAATCGATATTTAACTCACAATGACTGAGAGCGACAGCCTCTGAGCTTATAATTTTATTCAAGTAGCCTGATGTGCAATGGCAAATGCATAACAATAAATTAATATATAGATTCTGTAACAAAACAAATCCAGCGTTATATTTTGTAGCATTACTGCTAGAAAAGTATATATCAAAGTTGCTTAGCAACAAAAAAAGCAACCTAGCTCTAGGCTAGCTACACTAGGTCAACCGTAAATAGATTGTTCAATTTCCTACTAAGAACATTGTTTTATTAGGTTCCCTATCTATTATTCAAAAAATGGTTCATATAAAAAAATTTACCGAACCACTTATTCAATCCCAATAGAAATTATATTTCATCCGTTTCAAATTCTTCCGGTTATAATTTAGACCGGAAATCGATTATAATGTCCGAAATAGTAGATGTTATACCAACGCTTGCTATACTTTCTTGATCGCTACAAGGATAACGCTACTGTCTAGAAGAGGAAGTTGATGTTTATTTAGGAATAATTGGTTTAAAGTATTATCAATTTTATCATATATTATGTAACTGATTTTACACAAGTACCAATTAAGTTACAAGTACATTTTACGCGTATATCAAAATGTTACAACAATAATTTAATATGACTTTGAACTACTTTTATTACTTTTTACACGTAATATATTGATGAATGTTTACTTCACTTAAAAGATTAAATTAACAAAGGATTATAAAACATGTTGTTAAATTTGCTATTTAATTTCTCATAACACTTCAGAAACTGATACTTAAAATTTATGTTAGTAATTTTCTTGTAAGCACTCACAACACGTGTATTATATGGTTAACTTGTATTGTAACAGTAACTAGGATGTTTCCACAAACAAGGAAGACAAACTACAGTTATCAGCTGGCAGTTGTCCAGCCCTCAGAGGCGCAACTGATTGGCGATTGGCCAGGGACCGTCGTGATAGTCTTTTAGAGTTGGAACACTTTAGGTTCACACGTTTAGGAAATGCTCGATTAAAAAAACGACTTTACGCCTAATAAAAGTTCAAAAACCTACTAGTAACGTTGATTTCCAACATATATATTAATACGAAGAATTTGAGGAATAACTATTTTTTATAAAATAGTCACAATCAACTTCCAAATGCGTCATTCGGTTTACAAACTCCTAGATTCAAAAGTAATTGCCTTCGGAAGCCCATTTTATAGTTATTTTATGTAGTTTATCTAATTATTCAAGGTTTTTATTTACTAATAATTACTACAGTACATTCACAATTTGATAGCGCTAGGGAAGTATGTAATAAAAACTAATACAAGTTGAATTTTAAAGGTAAAATGTATACTACAGGCAAAGTATAAGATAATATAATATTTTGTACCTGAGATCACGAAACCCTATTGCTTAACGGGACGGAATAATTTTATACCTTGTGTCGATAAGACCGTCTGCAGGCCGTACGATATCTCACCATGACAAATGTAGACTGAAAATATTGAATGAATCTTCCTTTCTATAAAGGCAATATAGTGTCCGAGTATATATCATGACAAAAAATTGAGCTAAATACTTGTAATTTTCCGTGCAATTTCAGGTAATCTGTTACTACATACGTGGATAAGCGTACTCTTCGCTGGTTGGGATAAAGTTATCAAGTAACATTATTTAAGCCTTCTTATGCTTTACAATAACAGATATCAATGTGAAAGTATTTCCCATAGTTTTTATTCTATTTAATTGTTATAAAACCCATAAAAATTATATTGGATCAAATACAGTAGTTAAAAATTATATTTACTTGCAAATATATATATATATTATATATATATATATATATATATATATATATATATATATATTTATATATGTATAATATATAAGTTATTACATATTTTATAATGAACGTACATTTAGTAAGGCTAATGTATTTATTGAAACCGGTGATGACAAACATTAATTTGATTCACTGCGGCTGAAAACCAGTACCGGGCCGACAAATTTATACTAAGAAATGAGACAAAGTCAAATTATTCCTACGTATCTAATAGAAGAATTTATCTCGTATTATTACTTTTAAGCACATTTAGTACTTTAAAATTTCTATTACATATATTACATATAATTTGATTTACATTTTACTAAAAAACCGGAAAGGCTTATCAATATATAAAATACAAATTACCAACTCATAGCGATTACTATGCACTGCGATGAATTAATGAAATTAAAGTATTATTTATATTTTTTTCAATACTCAGTACATACATCAATAGTTTTTTACATTACTATTTTTATGTCATCAATAGTGATAAAGAGCATGCATGAGTTATCAGGTATTCGTAAAATATTTTCTATACCAAGCACTGTATATGTTTGAGAAAAAAGAAGTATTTTTAGAATGTGGAACGTTCAACTATATGTTTTGTTACAGGCTTTATTGAGGTATATTTGAAGTATATATATTTTTTTATTTCTTGAGATGTCCTGCTGCCAGACAGACACCAAGTCATTTACATCCTCCAGTAGACACAAGTGAAATTGTGTCAGCCTACCGACCTGAGAACTGCTGCTCGGAAACTTATTTCGTTTGGACATGCACCGGCAAAGGACTAATTCCTGTTTATCCAGAAATAAGGCTTGGAAAAGATTTTTCAGTCTATAGATGAAATCTTCTTCGAAATATCTTGCCACATAGTACATTTAGATTTGTGTTAATTGATTTGGGTTTCATAAAGGTATTCAAATGATAAAATTCTACATACCGAGTCACTAAAACTTGTGGTATTGGTTAGCCTACATCAGTTAATACGTAAAATGCCTTTAATTGTATTCCGTTTCCTTTAAATAAATTTTATAAATTTCAAAATATTATAGCTATTTTTTAGCGTAAATTTTATGAACATTTGTTTATAACGTATAGTAGAATCTTCTCATGCGCAACATATTTATTGTATCAAAGTACGTATTGCAATTAATTTTAAATAATTCCTTAATTTTTTTGTGTATGGTCGTTTATTCATAAGTATTTTGTGAATGAATCTACAGAGTCTGAAAGAGTTTTGTCGTTAAAATAATTTGATCACAGAAATGTAATCCAATACAAAGATATAACTTTTTGATGTACAAACGTAGCGTCCGTTTGTCCATTACAACGTTATAGAGTACACATGCGAACATAGTCTGTGATTCAACATAACAACATACACATTGACCTTTTTGAGGGCTCCACATTTGTCTTCACATTTCAATCAGAATTAAAAACTAGAGTAAACAAGAGTATTAGTTTATATAAATATTAGAGAAGAGAATAGTATAAATAGCCTTGTTATAATTGTGCTCGGTTTTTTGCCAACTATCAGTGACTCACAGTTCTGCAAGCAATTTCATGTTAGAAAATATAAGCTCAAGGACACATTTTTTAAATATAAATACATATATATTTAGCCATTGCAGTTATATACATATACATAACACGAAAAAAATATAGATAACAGGTTTTAGAAACCTACTTTGGATATGTAAAATCTACTTTTAGCCATATCCTCTCCGTAGACTAATGAATATATTCTCGGCTCTCTAACTGAGAGATCATGGGTTAAAATACCGGGGACGTCCCATCACGTACAGACATGAAAATTAGTGTCCTATGCTGATAAAAACTGTGAACATAGAAGATAACTCTAAGCCTTAAAAAAGGCAAAAAAAAACGTTTTGCCATCGTAATTCTGGTATCCCAAGTTTTGTTGCTTTGTGAACCACATAAAAAAGGTAAATACATAAGTAAATCTGAGAAGGTAAACCTACTAAAATTTTGTTTATCACAGTTTTTAGTTTTATAATAAAATTTTTATCGTGGATATGTCTTTGATATCGGCATTGCTGCAATAGTGCCAAGTATAAATTCACTAAACAATATTGTGTTATGTAATATTAACTATCATGAATTGTTTTCCAAAAATGTTCATGTCCTTAATAAACCATTCTTTTCGAAAAAATTAAACAATTAATTCCTTGAAAATATATCATTGTTATTATCCTATGTATGATAGTCATTATGATTAATTATTCTGTACATCTGCACATGTCCAGCTACTCATAACATTTAATATCTCTTTCTCATAAATTCCAGATCATAATATTATTGATGTGAATAAATTTTATGGTCCTAGATAATAATTAATTAATTATTAAGTATTACTTAAGTAAGATAAAATATCGTTAATTAAAGCAAGTTTGTTAATGTTATACGAAGTGACTCGTATCTATCATCTGAATGTGAATTAAAAAATTCAAGTAAATGTTTAATTCTTGATATGCCTTGCGTACAGACAGGGTAATACCCAACTTACAGGGTAATAAACTTCATTGATTCTTAGCATTTCTGAACAAATAATTCATGCATCAAATTATTCTTTTGTTTTTTCTTTAAATTTTGGCTTTATATAAAGTTCAATAACTAGAGATAATATCTTTGTCTAAATACCGAAGGAATGATAGAAATTGATTTTTGATACGTTTGAAAATATCATTTATAGATGTTTATTCAGTTGATTTACAAATGTAATCTCATTGCATTCGTGGTTACCCATAAGAAGAAGTTTACTATTTTTCTCTTTCGCTCAGCTATACCTCATGGAGTGGTACGCACTACAATCAATATACATTTACTATTATAGACATAAACCTTCAGGTTATCGTGCAAAAGCTCAGTTAAAAATCTAGATGTCGCTTCGACATAAAGAATTTTTTTTTTTTAGGGGCTTGGAGTGATGTTTTAATATTTGTTATAAATAAATTACTATTAAATAAACTTGCAATAATTAATAACGTCATGAACAAGCCAAAATGCATACAATGTAACCAATGATTTTAAAGTATGAAATAACGTAGTAATAAATAAAACGTAGGAAATGTTTTAACTCTTTCCTCTTTACGATGGCATATCCAATTATGATATTTTCTTGTGTACATGTTTGACGTTAGAAACTGAACCTAGTCATCAAACTTGCTTTTCATTATCGTTGTGCCTAGTATGGTGTCAATATCGTTGTTATCTATAAAATATTGTTTTGTTTTAAGTTTGGTTTATGACTGGGGTAAGGTAAAGTAAAGTAAAGTAAAAATTTGTCTTATTTTACCAGGCGAAGTTAGCGCTAAAAAGCCCTCTCTATCACTTAACCTGGGGACCAACGGCTTAGAGGTGACTTCCGAACCACCACCAATGAAGGCAATGAAGGTGTGGTTTTCATTGAGAGATAAATTATATTATTTGTTACATATAATTTTCATAAGCCAAAGCTAAAATATATCTATTTTTAGAATGCACGAACCAGTATTTCAATTATTGGAAGTTGGAAAAAAGAATAATGGTTAGTTTCAGAAAAGTTATAATAATTTTATTTTAAATTTAATAGGAACTGGCTAATTTAAAATATACTATTCTCTTTGCATTATTAGTTTTATTTTACTTTAATAATTTTAATTGAAAAGTAACCCTTAATTTAATGAATTAAATAGAATAAATGTTCTATTTGTATGTACTACACTGTATGTAGCTTTAACTTCAAGTATTTGCTAATTGGTAACTTACATTCGTTGTAATATACATTACATGTGCTATATACGAGTGTTATTTGCTTGTTATTTGTATGCTACATATATAATTTAGCAGTAGAATCTATTTGCAAGTGACACCAAAAGTGAAACAAAACAAATCGCTTCAGAAATGGTTACGACAACAAAGATTTTAGGTAGGAGTTCTTCTTTTTTGCAATGAAAGTAACAGAACTTATAGCGACTCTAAATTAATATCGGCAACGTACTTGCTTGGCACTGCGTTACTTATATTCAAGAAGAGAAAACAGTTGTATTACGAACAATTTTGTTTATATATTTAATTATACTAATAAAATAAATTTTACAATCAAAGCTTCATGTTCGGAAAAAAACACCGAAAAGCAATATTACTTCAACATTTGTTTAATTTATTCTGTTGCAATAGACAAAGTTAACTGACTTTGCCGGTAAAGAACTACTCAAATGCCTCATTGGGGTTTATAAAAATTTCAGTCTGGGCCCAATCTATTGTCTTACTTCTATATAATTATTTTTAAATATACAAATAAACGAAAATGTGTAACTTTCAAAATAATTAACCCCTAATGAATCGTTTACAATTTTTCAAAACCAGAAATATTATATAAAGACAATAATGTGTTCAATTATGTATCATGTCCAGCCATGGAAGTTGGCTGATTGATATTAAACATTATAACTCATCATGCCGAAACAAGAATTGAAGAGGATTTTCACTAGAGGTGAAATCTAGGTGAATCTAGAGAATTTAAATTAGGCAATGATTAATTATGATGGATGATTTTAAACATGAATCTATTTTTACAGGAGAAAGGAATTAAGATACATATTAGTTAGTATTTTTTTTAAGAACTTGTATACATTTTTTATTTATGGTTATTATTATCTTATAGATAAATTACTAAAATTATTCTTTTATTTCTATCTAAAAAGTCAATTAAATTATTTTTTATTTTTTCTAAAAGCAAAACTATTATTAAACCATTAAAACGTGATAAAACTTGAATTTTATTTACAATAGTCAGCATTCCACCATTACAAGTTAGTTTCCTTGTATATCATCATTACCTCTTGTTTTATGTGCAGCCATAAACGTAGGATATAAAACTCCCATGCCTTCGAGTCATTTACTTATTGTTATAACAAGAGAACATTGTTTTACTTCTAGTATATACGATATAAAAGTGTAGATTTTTATATTTGTGTTTAGTGGCTTAAAAACTAAATATTTTTCGATTTCCAGTAAAGAATTATAACAATAAATGTTTTTCATAGTAACAGGTACTTAAGTTTGATGCTATGGTAATGCAAAATCGTATGATATTTAGTGTAAGACATACGTAATTATTAGTATAATAAAATTCATAGAATCAATGTACAGATAGTTGCTCGAAAGGAAGTCTTGTATTACAATTCGAGACAAACATCCTCCGGATGTAAGTGGATACGCACATCCGCCCATACAGCGATGATGAACAAACAAGAAATGCTTGTTTAAGCAGCGGAAATGCTTAATTCTAAAAACCGTGCAACGATGTAAGGGACAGCCATGCTGATATGAAAAATTGGTACTCACCAATTATGATGGAGAGATTTGGCATAGGCGTGGTCATTGGAGAGCTGGCGGGGGCAACAACATCAAAAACCACCACAACGAGGGAGAGAAGGAAATCGAGAACGGGATTCGAAAGCGACGTTCGGGAGTGCCAGTGCTTGTGTTCGTGTGCGGGGAAATATATTTTAGGCGTAATAAGTTTAAGTGCAACAAAAATATAAGTAAAGATAATTTTGTATTTTATTTAGGACGTCGTATATTATATAAGGGTTCATTAATCATTTACAATTACAAGGTACCTGTACCATATTTTCTTATTACATATATTTTATTTAAATGTCGAAAAATCACTCATTTGTTTTAATCATCTAAATTTATGTAATTGTTTAGATATTTTAAAAGAAAGTTTTCTCATGTTAGTCCGTGAACACATATTTAGCGCAACACCAGAAAAATTACTAGTACATGTTATAGTTAATTAAATTAAACATAAATTGTAATGAATAATTGTGTTATAAATTTAATGAATAGTTTCTTGTCAACTACGAATGGGCTAACTATTCATATAAGTTGAAAGTAAAGTACCAACATCTATTGATCGTAACAAACGATAACTTAGTTTAAGCTGGCCCCGTATTGAACTTGTACAATATTGATAACGAATGTTTTAGGCCGGAATTATCTCAAACTGAATTTGCGTAATACCATATTTAACTGTTAACAGTGCACCACTATGAATAACGTTGACTGTGTTTTGATCCAGCTCAAAACTTCGTATGCGTAAGACGCAGAATATGCTGAATAGTAACATAACTGCTTAGAGCTTTAGGTAAATGAAATAGGCTATCGGATTGATCTTAAATGTTGCGCATAATATGTTATAGATTTTGTTAATTAGACCACTAACATATCATATTGAGACATATACTATATAAGTTTAACAGCTAATTTTTGATGAAACAAAATAATGAAAATTGTGTATGTATTGTTCGTAATAAGTTATTGCCATCCGATTGTAAGCTATTTAACCTCTTCATGCATGACGATGTCATTTGACACCCACTAAATAAATAAATATATATAAAATGTAAGATTTATTCCAAACTGTGTCTATCTCATGTAGTTCAACCAAGGGTTCATAGGTACTAGCAAAAGCCAGCCTACAGCACATTGGAAGCAATAGTTCATTTTTCCATCCATTTTTATACAGTTCAGCATTGTTGTTATTAGTGAGAGGTTATTTTGGCAGTTTCATAATTTTTTCCTGATTAATGAGGAATTTTTATCAGTTTAAGAAAAATTTTATTCTGTTTTTAGGTATTATATACTAACATATTTACTAAATATATTTTTGAAATTGTTAATATAATACAAATTAGCCACAAATTATTGATGAGTGGCGAATGACGCCACCATACAATAAGTGAAACTATCCCCATGCCCATTACAGATTGGTATAGTTTCACTTATTTTATTTTTTCTTCTTCGTAGGTGTAAGAAAACATGGATACTGATATTGCCGAATACTTGGAATTACATAGTGAGAATATTATTCCATCTGGGTCAGAGGATGAGGAGTGTAGTTTCTCAGGTGATGAACTATTTGAAGTTGATGTTGCTCAACAGAATATTTCAGAAGGTATTGAAATACCAGAAGATCTTCCTGAAATTTTTACAGATTTTCAAAATTTTCAGTCAATACAGGAAAAACCCAAGAAGTTATAACGATCACTCGGCCTCATGCTATATCTGAGTACACCTTCATGGGAGGAGTTGACATGCGGACAGAATGATAGCACATTACCCTCATGGCATCAAGTCTAAGAAGTGGTACCTTAGAGTATTTTTTTCACCTCTTAAATGTGTCCCTAGTGAATGCCTGGTTGTGCTACACGAAATCGGTAGATGGAAAAATGGACTTGTTGTCTTTCAAATCATCTGTAGCCAACACCCTCATTGTGAAAGGGTTAAGTGACACGAAGAAGAGAGGAAGGCCCTCATCAATGTCTCCTAACAACACTCCAACTCTTAAAAGAAAAGTAACCAGTAAAACATAATTCCGGAACTGAGATACGACAAAGTTGACCACTGGCCATCGAAAGTCGAAAACGCCAGGAAGCAGCGATGCCGTTTTGAACACTGCAAGAAAAAAAACCAGATTCCAGTGTAAAACATTTGTTTACATGTATGTCCACACTTTATGGAAGCTTTCCATAGTAAATAGGATGTTCTTATATTGATATTTCAATAAATAAATTGATTTCAATTTTGAAATTTAATTTTTTTTTTAATAAACATTTTTTTATTTTACAAAATGTGACAATATTTAATGTTAAGAGATTAAATACATTTTTATACATTTATAACTTAAACATAGTACTTATTTAATGCACATGTACCAGAAAATAAAACAAATTATAAAAAAGGTAACATTCATTTTTTTGTTTCCTTATTGCATGGTGGTGTCATATGACGTCAGGTCCGCCATTTTTTAACTAAGACGCAAAACAATTTGAAAAAATTATTTTTTTTATTAAACAAGCCTATTTATCAAGAAAAACAAGTAAACAAATTTTTATTTTTATTATTTAATAATTCATGCATGAAGAGGTTAAGATAATATAAACTGGGGTAGCAACATACAAACAGATGGGGTACCTTCTCGAGTTAAGACTGATTCGTCTTAGGGGTCGAATTCTATTTGCCCTACATTGAATGCTGATAACCACAAAGTATTGTAATTTTTCCTAAAACATCCCTTTATTGTGAATTATTTTCGGTGTTAATTGGTAAATACTAGCTCATGTTTTACACCTGGACTAAGAAGTTATCACTTAATGTTCATTAATTCAAATATATTTGTTTTTCAGCTACTAATAAAAACTATACGATTACTTAAATCTCTCCTTAGAAAATCAGTTTGGTTCGAGATAGTTTATCTCCTTCCAATTAGGAGTTAAAAACTCAGTCAGAGAAATCAACGTGGGATTTTGCTTTTGTGACAATTATGAAATTTTTAACATATGACATAGAACTTTAGTATGGACATAACTTTAAAGATATGGCTGGGAAATTCATTAGCTTTTCAATCTATAAAATAGTACAAATAAGATACATAACTGTATAGTATATACGAATTTGAAAAATTAACACATAAATGTGATATAGCCTATGCCTTATACAGGAGACATTTTCCCAACAAATTCATATCGACAGCAACTTGTTTAGTTATCTAGATGGATTTAATAAATTTATTTATGTATTTACAATTTTATCTTTAACTACCAAACATTGAACACAAAATATCAGTTAAAAGCTTGCCTGATAAACTTTAAAAATAGTTTAACACAATTGTTCGTACACAAATGTTTCAATTAGAATACTTTCTATTTAATATGATTTTTATATTATATTTCAACTGTTTATGGAAAGCTAAATTTATAAAAATCAAATTCAACCTCTTAGTGAACAATTTAATATAATTTTCAGTTCACTTCATTTTGGCAGATGTACGAAGAGCGACAGTAGGCACGATACAGACTGAGGCAAGACATGAATAATAAGGTGTGAGTGATACTGCCATCCCGTTCAGTTCGAGGGATTTTCGGACATATTTTATAGAATTTTATATACGTATTTTACCGTGCTGTTTTATAATTATTACAGGTATTGATATTTTTCCTGTAAATATTATTTAAAAATGTTTTCTGACAAAAAATTATGAATACTAGATTAATGCGCTATGTTTGTAAAATTGTTTATTATACTTAAAGTCAAGTTGTATTAAGTATACATTTATACCTGGGAGTTATTTAAGGGTTTTAAGATTGATAATAATATTTTATATTTTGGTTGCATACATAAATTATAGACTTTCAAGAAACATTAACACTACTGTAGGTAATGGACACAAAAGTATTTTAAGCAACATAATAACTGTTCATTAAAATGTTTATTGTTTGTTCAAAGAACGATATTGCAATATAAATTATTAATTATAAAATAATAATGGACATTATTTTCATGTAAATTTTTTACAGCAAAATGCTTAAATAAAATGTAGTACAAATTACATTTTTCAAACATTACTGCATTTAATAAATTTCCTTAAAAATTTTTCGGAAATAAGGAAAAAGATTCAAGTACTGTGGTATTATAACGGCCACGTTAATATTCAAGGCAAGTAATCGTTTCTTGTATAAGCAAATGGCAATTCTCTACGACTAATAAATCAATTTGAATTTATACTCTTTTTTTCATCTGAATATAGTTAATTCGAGACTTTTTTTTATACTTATTCCAAGAGTACCTAAGGTATATACGCATTGAGGACGAAGGGCATTTCTGATCAGTAGGCCTACTTTCCCGAACTCAGATAACTCATCACTAAGAAACACTTCTACAATACAGAAATAGCAGTGACACGGATTTAGATAATTATAACAGTGACGCATTGTCAAAATACTGTTGAAACGGTGTACATAATCATTGATCAAGAATAATAGAATGTTAAAGAGGAAACTTTTAATTAAGACTATCACCGATTGACCGGAGATAGCTCTAATTATTATAATAAGCATATCAACAAATATCTCACAAGGCATTTACTGTTAACGGTCGATTTAATTACAAAATAACAAATTGTAATATTAAAAGTTATGTTACTGTAATTTACTAACAGAACAGGAATTGTGGTAAAAATGTGGAAAAATTTAAAAAGTTCATTTATTTCCATCCTTACTGAAATTAATCTCTTTATTGTACCACGACTAAATGGTTCATGGTTATTTTTTAAGTGCGTGTACCTATAACTTTAGATCCAGGACTTGTTTTTGGGTTACGAAAGTTAAATTAGTTTTAATACCTGATTTTATACGGCGATTTTAATTTTTCAAATAACGTAATTTTTGATTATGCAGTACACGGAATAAATCCACGTTACAAGTAGGGTTGTTAATTGCCAGACAGTTTTACCGTTTTTTTTGTAAATTATAATATAGTATAATTCGCCTGTAAGATATATTTAAATTGAATAGTATATTAAAATAAATAATTTATTATTTTATCCAAACGGAAAAGGTCAAGTTAAATAAAGCAGCATAATAGAAAACATCATGTAAAATATTCTAAATAAACTGTTGAAACATAACACAAGGGAATAAGTATTACATAACGAAACGTTATTATGAGAACATTTACTAAAGCTATAGTACTGAACAATACGAAAACGCTTCACCTCAAACAAAACAAGTTGTAATACTGCTGTAAAAATAGCGTTCTAGCGGGAACAAGGTTAACGGCACCTTAAAATGATATTGCAATAGCTATTACATTCACATTGCACCCCACATCTTGCAAAATTTAACTTCTACTTTATACAATAATGTTAGCGAAAAAAGTACCTAATTATGTATAGACATCATATTAATATAATGTTAATAGACAAAAATCTGAACTTATAAATAATTGTAATACCTGTAAACTACTTATTGTCTGGACATTTATCATTGTTCCCCGTTAAATATTTATAGAGTAATGTAGTTCTTAAGCGTATTTATATAATTATTTTTATATCTCTGTGAAAATATTAATGGTTTATTCAACATATGTGACAGAGAAATGTTGACTAAATTTGATGTTTCAGAAAAAATTTAAACTAGTTAAATATGACAAGAGATGTTGGGTGAAGCCCTAACATCCTTTTTCCCTGTCACAGAGGAGAAATGTAAGTTAGGCTCAACAGACTTTTGTTTCAAAAGTTCGGAACATTCAAAGAGAGCAAAAGAGCTCTTGAGTCGGCTGTTCGGTTCAACAAAACATGCTAAATCGTGTGTTTTAAAATGTTCCCCTACTACACATCTGATAATTATATGTGATAATTTATGAATATTTTAACAAAGAAAATTATTTAGTGTTTTACATATACTTTTAATGGAAATAAAAATAATCTCATCTAACTTTCTCAGATATAATCATTAGGTGGTATTATTTAATTAAGATTTAAATGAACTCCTATCCATTGCGTTTATACACCTGTTTTAAAATTATGTTGTAATTTTAAACATTTAAGTTTAATAAAATTATAAGTCCTTTACTGGATTCTTCAAAAGTTTGCCTTCTTGAAAATATTTGTATTGCTAAATATTCGGATACCAAAAACATATTTTTCAATAAAAATTCCTTTTTTAATATGTTTGTTTAACAATTATTATTTTGAAAAAGGACTAATTAGTCCAATACTTTATTTATTAATTATTTTATACGAGTTAAATTTTTTTTTACCTACTTTGAGAAAATGAAAGAAACGCTAAAGTGTAGCTTCTAGTAATCTTCGTACTTGTAATTAATATTGTGTAATAAACCGAAATATTGAACAGGATATTGATCATTCACTATCATTACATTATAACAAACATAATAATACTTAAAAAATATATATATATATCTTTATATAGAAGCAAATAAAACACATGTTGTACTACTGCACTACTGGTTTTTTTTAGGTTTATTTAATTTTTGACATAAAATTCTATAATTTTAATATGTTAATAAATTATGTCAATGAAAATTTTGGAGCTCTTTTCAGTAACTAATAGATTATTACTTTATTCACGCTATGATAATAAATATTTAGCATAAATGGTCGTAAAACTTTCTGTCATACATTTATTAATTTACTATATTTAATGAGGCGTTGTATAAATGGGAGATTCAGTTTAGCGAATAGGTATTCGTATTGGATACATGACGTGGTGTAAAAATTTTTAAGATAGTTTGGAAATTAGTTCATGTATTAGGAACTTGAAAGACAAGTTGTTTATTTAGTAATAGAGAAATAAAAATATTAAAATATACTTAACTATACTTAAACATTAAATACATGTAACAGTAAATAATGTATGTTGAAAAAGTCAAAGTTGTATGTTGTTAATCGTATTTACTGATTAAGAAATAAGCAATGAATATTTAACTCATACTGAATATGTATACTCTGCCATATAAAAGTAATGGACTTTAATACGGCAAACTATCTCCCTTGATCAAACATTTCAATTAGCGATGAATGATTTTAAAGATAGTAGAATTCCTGACACTTACTACAGTTATGTATATAATCGTCGAACAGTACGTTGCGAGTATTTAAATGTGCCCTCTTCCTCCTCAGGAGCAAATCCTGTGAACATACATATAATCGTAGACAACTAACTGAAACTGGTATAAAACGTATTTTAGTAAATATACAGTATCGTATATCAGAAGCTCAAGCAATAAACATATGGTCTATACTGGTGTAATGAACCGAAACGATGTCTTTCCCAGATCTAAAATTACCAACTACACATGAGTAGCACCATGTAAGGTGGGACTGATAATAAAATAAATTTCAAACTGATTTGTGGTAATGAGGCACGTCATTTAAAAAGAAAATAATACCACAGTCGATATGAAAAGGGAGGGTTACAGGTCATTTTACTCACTGAACATTTTAAACTGTTGAGACCTTCTTTAACTGACCTCCAAACGTGGATTGTTATATTTTTTATATACAACGATGACAAATTTACAGCTTGTAAAATTTTTTAATTTATTTTGCTGACAGAGGTACGAATATAAATGTTTCACTAATATTAAATAGTAAATTAATATATTCAACCATTTAAACGGTAATTTTCTTTTGACTACCCTTCGGTATAACAACCTTGTACTGTGTTTACATCATCGTAATCAAAGTGCTGTTCACAAACATTTGATTGTGTATAATTGTGTGCTGAATCACAGTTTAGTTCCTTTATATGTCCATCTGTGGTCTATATTGGAGCGTCTCTCATAACATGGGATTGTGTTTACTATTATCTTTAGATGTTACATGTGAAGTCCATGGTTCAGTTCACCTATTTACCATTGGCTCGCAATTTTCATGAAAAGGTTAACTTTGCAAGAAAGGTTTTTAGAAATGTAAAATTTTTTTATTAGTGAACATAATAATTATTTAAATTTATTTACAAATTCTACAGAAAGAAATTACTGAATGTTTTATAAACTATCTGCCTTTGTTACATCATAATTACAAGCAACCATTTTACATTTTAAGTGACAGCTTTCATTTCCGCTGTCACTCACTTCTTTCTTGTTAATACATTACATTTCCCACAAGCTCCTTTCTTTGAGTGCACGTATATTAATAGTTGAAAAAATATTTAAAATATCAACTTTTACGTTAAGGCACTGTACAAATAACTTTACAATTATATTTTTCTTATATTTCAACAAATATGCATGAACCTCAAGGATGTTTTTATAGGTAAACATTAGGTAACAGTTACAAGACTTTTTTTATGAATACAGCTATTTAAGTTTTTATCAATCCATGAACAAAACGTTTATATTTTGTGTCCATTATAGAAGGATGTTAACAATGACTTACACCTATCGGTTAGCAGTACTTTTGAAGTATAAAATACAATTTCAATATCCGTTTTAATGTTTACTTTTTTATTTGATTTGTTATTTATTATGCTCTTGATTTTAATTCAATATTTCAAACACAAATCTTAATTTATCAGGCAGAATTAAAAATAGTAACGCATTTCGTATACTTTAGCTAGATACCAGCCGCCTTAAAATCACCCGGAGAGACCGTTAATGACTGAGAGGTTGGGCAACATGCAAGAACAGAATTGCTTAGCTGTCACCCATCCTAAGAGAAGTTTGAAATTGCCTTAGTCCTCATCCTATAATAGAATTCCTTAAAATTAATTATAATGTACAACTTTTAAAGATGGCAATATCACAATATTTATATCCTCATATACATGCATTGTCATTGACTACAAGAAATGTTTAGTATGTATACACCCAGCTATGACTTTATTATTTGAGCAACTACAATAATACGTAACATTGCATTCGAAAGAACACATTTGAGGTGTTTTAAAACCTGCGATAAAGCTGTTCTCTGATTTATTTTGCGTAAATTATAAATCTTTATGTATTTTCGGAAGAGTGCAATATACAAGATTTTATTTTTAAACATATATTTATTATAAATTTGTTATAAATATATTTATTAGCTAAACATACGTTTATTTAGAAATGGACCAATGGTCCTAAACTCACTTTCTAAATAATGCATTCTTTATATAGCACCCAAAAACAACAGCACATGATAAATATCACAGCAACGTACTTCTCATATCAGGGCGCACATTTTATAATTATTTTACTATATGTGCTTTCATTATCAAATTATATGTACGTCTCATTTTGGAACAAGTTTTTCAGCTTAAAAAAGTGAGATCTCAGGGACAGTAATTTGCACTAACCAACATGACTTACGGTCGTTATGCAGACAGAGTTACAGGGATTAATAATGGTTACGAACGTGTGGAAAATCCTACTACAGTCAGTAAACAGAGTCGGCACGCGAGAAGGTCAGAGTGGTCAATTGACATGCAGTGTGGTGTAAAATCATGGATACAATGAAACTGTAAAGAACACTCCAAACCAATGAATTATTTTATTTTTTTATTATATTGAATCCACCAGCGAGATTAAAACTTATATCATAGCTACTAAAAAGAACTAAATCAAAATATACGTAGAATTAAAAGAGTATTTGTATTCATAACGAAGTTTTTTTTATTAAATAATAAATACCTCAACTCAAATGTGTAGTGAGAAGCGCTGATGGAGAACAGATTAATTTAAGATAACCAAAGTGGGGGAACAATTCTACTCGTGTTTCTTCTTATAATGTTCAGGAGCAATGTTTAATGTAATTTTGGATATTATATTAAAAACACGCTATAAATTCAGTATGTGCACTTATAATACAGTGTCATCGAAGAATAATGCCTAGAATTAATAAAATTATAACATCAAAACCTTTCATGTTAAATGAGTAATTCTTTCACTGGACGATAACTGGTGAACGCAAGTTTTGTTTTTAGTT
Source organism: Homalodisca vitripennis (assembly GCF_021130785.1). NCBI lineage: Eukaryota > Metazoa > Arthropoda > Insecta > Hemiptera > Cicadellidae > Homalodisca > Homalodisca vitripennis. The sequence continues at coordinate 93,218,058 of NC_060213.1, read as the reverse complement.
CGTCTGATTGTGTTTCCCTATCTTTGTGATGCGCAGACAAGCTGCGCAATCGTCAAGGTCAGCCGGCCACAGACGCGCCGCCGCTCAGTACGATGTTGACCGTGCAACAAAAAGCACAGTGCGTGATTTGGTACGCGGAGTCAAAGTCAATTATCAGTGTACAGCGGCTCTTTCGGAGAACATATCCGGGTCAAACAGCACCTGATAACAAAGCTATCGTTCGATGGTTTAACCAGTTTAGGGAAAGAGGGACCGTCGGCAAAAAATCTAGACCAGGCCGACCAAAAACATCAAAAGAGAATGTTGAGCGTATCCGGCAATCTTGTGTTAGGAGCCCAAAAAAATCCATTGCTCGACGAAGTCTTCAACTAAACATTCCAAAACTACAATACAAAATGTACTGCACAAACGGCTAAGACTTCATGCGTATAAAATTCAGATAAAACAGCAAATAAAACCTACCGACCGCCCTAAACGAACTGAATTTGCAAGTTTTATGTTAAATGAAATTGATGATAATCCAAATTTTCTACAGAGAGTGTTGTTTAGTGATGAAGCTACGTTTCACATAAATGGATGTGTAAATCGTCACAATTGCCGTGTATGGGGATCGCAACAGCCAAACGAAATCCACGAGTATGTGCGTGAATCTCCCAAACTCAATGTGTGGTGCGCGTTATTTCATGACAAAGTTATTGGACCTTTCTTTTTGTAGAAAAAACCATTACAGGCCTAGTTTACCTGGACATGCTTGAACTGTTTGTGTTCCCCAATTAGACGATATCGAACAACAGACTAGACAGCGAATCATTTTTATGCAAGATGGGGCTCCACCTCACTACCATCGCGAGGTACGCACTGCACTAAACGCACGCTTCCAAAACGGTTGGATTGATAGAGCAGCCCCCATTTCATGGCCTCCTAGAAGTCCTGATCTTACCCCTTTGGATTTCTTTTTCTAGGGGTACATAAAAAATATAGTTTACGCAGAAAAGATTTGGGTAGACTGGGTTCATGGGTCGCTTTGCGCCTAAAAAGGTTTGATTTTAAATAATTTCTTTATTTGTATATAGATTTTTTTTAAAGATGTCATTGTTTTTAATTTGAAAGGCAATTAATTTATAGACACTCTGCATTTGCCCCAAAATAGAGGGTAGTATCGTCTACGTACTAATTATTAGACCAAATGTTAGAGATTAAGTAGGTTTTTTTTTATATAAACTAAAAAAAAACTCTGGGCCAGGAGTTTATCTCTGCGAGGCGGCATATTTAAAAGGTCGGTTTTGATGAGACATCATCAAAAAACTTTTTGGTAATGGTTACTTAGGTAAGACTCAACATGGGTGGTATGCCTCGTATGCCACGTGTATGTAATTTGGAGATACAAATCTAGTTATCAACGCAGTCAAATACCTTAGACTGGTCACGAAAGACGTTAAGCGTAGGCAATTGCCTGTCAAGGCTATCTACCACAATGTAAACCAATTGGGTAACTGCATCAATTTTTTATATTCCTTTTGATAAACCAAACTGTTCCTTACACAGAATACCACGCTCAGCCAAGAAAGAAAGCATCCAAATGAGAAACAATTACTCAAGAGTTTACTGACCGTTAGTAGATTGCAATAGGTCTGTAATTACCTATAGAGCTACAAGCACCCTTTTAAAACATAGCATAATCTTAGCATTTTTAAGACCATTTTGAAATTGCCCATTTTAAAAGAAAAGTTAATCATTATGTCCAATGGTTTTAAAATCGTGTGAAAACATTGTTAAAGAAGCTACCCAGACATTCCGTACACGCCTCTAGAGCGTACAAGTCACGAATCATGTTATACCCCTCTCCTTCTCTAACAGTATGTAACATTATCAACGGTGATGGGACAGTTGACCCGCTGCAGATAGAACCTGACAGAGGCGCGCCGATATAATGGACAAAGATGTTATTCAATATTTCGGAAATTAAGATGGTGTACTTAGTGCTATTTCCCTCTAAAGCGAGTTCTATAGCAAACACTGGATTTCCATTTTTCTTTTTTAATAATACTCCAAGCAATTTTGGATACATTATTAGATAATTTACATTTTTTATTTACTTCACAAGCCTTAATAACTTTTTATATATTTTCTTATAGTTTTAAAGCTTATCTGGAAACGTTAATTTGTTGATATGTTTGAAATCTGAAAATGTATAAGATAAGGGTAGAAATTGCCTCTCCACCATCAGCACTTGAGTATTCTTCACAGGTTGTTTTGTTTACGAATCCTTTGATCTTGTTCCATTGAATACTGCATATAATTTATTTTTCCTAGCTCACTATTTTTCAATATTACACGGGTTGTTGAAGTAAGGTTTCTCTTAGTATATTTTAACCTTAATTTAACAGGATTAGTAGACACGTATGAGGTCTGGTGAACTAAAGAAAAGTAAAATGTTAAAATAACTTAGACCTTAATGGTCATGCGTTTCTCAAAATGGAGTTTGCTGTAACGAATACTTGTAAAAATTACAACCCTACACAAAATGTATATATTAAACTAACTTTATTAGGAAAACACTGCATTTTTATAAATCTATAATCATGATGTTACATTTCTATAGGTTATTGCAGTAATTCATAGTATGATTGCGAATAGTTTACAAGATATGACTACGAATTAACAATAAATTACGAAATAATTTTTAAGAATACTATTTATCTAAATAAGTTATTTTATTTTTCTTTGAAAGTCAGAACACGAAACTGATCCCATCATATGTGATAAGATTTATTTATATATATTATAAGTTAAATCTTTCTTGTATGAATTGGTTCTTTGTCAAACCAAATACAAATTTATATCAAAGGTCTGTCTGTCATCAATAACATATCGGTTTTAATGCACAATTGGACTAAATGGATAGATAAACCAATATTTTTTATTCAATTCATGTAGGAAAATAAAACATAGAAATAAGCGTTAAATCAAGATAGCTGTTACTGGAGTTGTTATCACGGATAAGGTAATTGACAACGCTTTAACACTTTGCCACCCACTGATCCTGTGATATGAGTAATGTACTGCGGTAAAAACAGCATTCTGGTGAGAACAAGGCTGCCGAAACCTTACAACCGCTGCTTGGATAGCTATATATTCATGTTGCACCCCATATTTAGGAGCTTTAAGGGGGTCGGGAGGGAAAAAGTAAAAAAATACTATTTAAAAATTTTGATTGCATATTAATATAAATTTCATGACCTTTAATTTAAGACTCAATTTACGCAATTCTGAAGAATAGTTTTTTTATTAATATTATTTTGTGAAGTACTGCAACCACAATGCAGACCATTTTTTAAGTTGTATTCTTCAACGTTGCAACTTTATATAGTACTCATTTTAAATGGTACAAAATTAATATTCTGGTTTGATTGGTTGGTATACCTGTTTGTCATGTGTTATTGCTTTCACCTTCTCATTGTTGTTTACATGTATTACTGTATTCTCCTCTTGTTTACAGTTTGTTGATATTGAAGTGAAAACAGGTTATGTACCGGTATAAACTTTGACTATTGATAACTTTAATACTTATAATATATAATTATAGTTTATAAATATGCCTAGATATGTGAATAGAGTGTTCAAGAAAGGTAAAAATTTGGGGAAACCCTAAATAGTTATAGTACAACATGATAAAGCTCGTGATAGTGGTCCTAGGCCTATTCCTGGAACTTCTGTGTCTACTCCTGGAACTAGTTACACTCCCAAGGAAAAGTAAATCGAGTAAGAAAATAAGGAAGAACCTGTCAGAATACACATCATATAAGTGTGATTCTAAAGGTTTCAATATTGAACAGTTGCAAACAATTGAAAATTTAATCAATAAAGTTTGTGTTTGTGCGCAGTGCGGTGGACCAATGTCTCTTGTCGCTGGGAAATGCTTAGGCCTGAGTGTAAACATTGAACTTAACATGTAATGTTTGTGGTGTAAGTGTATGTAACACTAACAGTAAAATACTTGAAACAGGTAAGGCTGAGATAAATGTAAGATTGACATATTCATTTCGCTGCATTGGCCTTGGAGAGCAAGCTGCAAAATTATTTTGCGGAATGATGAACTTGCCTTGCCCTACTGAATTCAAGCCCTTCAGTAAAATGCTATGTAATGTAATCAATGAAGTATGTTTAGCTAGCATGAAAAAACGCTGCTAATGATGTTATAGATTTAAAAAAACCAAGAAAATGAATCTCCACAACCTGTTGAGCGCAATCTGACTGTCGCGTGTGATTGATCTTGGCGTGGCCACACTTTGCAGAATGGTGTGGTCACAGGCATAAGCATCTCTACAGGGAAGGTTACTGACGTTGAAGTTCTAAGCAAGTCCTGTAGATGTAAAAAAGATTAGAAAATCAACATGACCAAAATTTTACTGCAAAATATTCAAGCTCGAGAGGGGGCATGGAGGTGGCTAGCGTGCGAAATATTTTCTTGCTCTCTGAACAAATGCATAACATACGCTAAAATGAATACCTTGGAGATGGCGATAGAGCAGTTTTTGCCACTATTGCACAGCTAAAACCTTATGGCCCAGACTACCAAATTGAAAAACTATAATGTGTGAGTCATGTACAGAAACGAATGGGAACTCGCCTCAGAACAAAGAAATCAAAAAAAGGAAAGGAGAAGCTTTCTGACGTTAAAGCTATTATAAAACGTGGAAGGCTCAGTGACTCAGCAATTCTACAAATAACTACATATTATTGGCTTGCTATTAGAAAGAATGTCAGTAGTTTTGTTAGTATGAAACAGGCAGTATTGGCGTTGTATTTTCATTTAATTTTAACGGATGGAAAACCAGCGCATGGACTATGCCCTAAAGGACCGGAGACCTGGTGCAAATTCCAAATGGCACAGGAGAAAACTGAAAGGTACTGCCATGATGACCACTTTCATCTACCTCAGGTTATTATGTAGGTAATCAAACCTATTTTCAAGGACCTCTCTAACCCTGATTTGTTGAGGCGATGCTTACATGGGGGTACTCAAAACCCAAAGGAGTCTCTCAACAATATGATATGGGATCGGGTACCAAAACGTACATATATCATGCTCTCTACTTTGGAACTTGGAGTTCACGAAGCAGTAGCATACTTTAATGAGGGTAATATTGTAAGGTGTGAAGTGTTTGACAATCTAGGGATTGTTCCTGGAGATAATTATGTAAATACCCTTCAAAGACAATTATATGCGGATCAAGAAAGGTAATAAAGCTGATGATGAAATAGAGAAAAAGTGCAAAAAGAAGCTAGCTCTGGCTAAAAGGAGAATAGAAGATCAATATAAGGCTGCAGAAGACCCTGAAAATCCAACTTACGGGGCTGGAATGCACTAAAAGGTAGGATGATTGTAAGTGTAACCTTTATCTTTGATTTCCCGAAAGTTAGTTTTTTCTCGCTAAAGAAACATTTTCTCAGTACCTGTGAAAGATAAATTGATATTATTTTTTTATTTTGTAGGTGGTGATGATGTTCAAGACTTAACACAGGATTTTGAAGTTATTTTAATTATAAGATTTTTATTTTTAGATTAACCTTAAAAAAATTGATTTTAGGGTATTTTTAAATTGTAAAAATGTTATTTTTTTAATAATTGAAATATCCCTGTGTAAAATGTTGTATAATGGTATACAAAATAATATAAAAAAGAATTACCATGTTATCTGTAATATTATAAAAATAAATGTTCCTTAAAAAACGACAAATTAACATTGCTAAGATACGGCTTCCCGACCCACCTTAAATCATTAATGTATACAAAGATATCAGCGAAATCCAATCGTGACTAAAGTATTTTTCAATCGTTCCATGGAAAAAAATATTTAATTAACTTTACTCGGACAGATTACAATCCTAATAAATATGTGCAAACTACTCGTTGTTTGGATATTTAGCATTAATTTCCGTTAAAAAATTATGGAGCATAATAGCTGTATAAAGTTAGTCAGACATCTTATTTCTATATATATATAAATATATGTACATAATTGTTTAATGTAGATTCTAAGGTATGTGTAATACATGTGCAAATTTGTAATTATTATTGACACTATTAAAAATTTATCGTCTTATAAATATTTGGATGTCTTTTTTGAGAAGCGCTTCAAATGGTCTGCACATGTTAAATATGCAAAAAAGAGATCAAACAAATATATATATATATATATATATATATATATATATATATATATATATATATACATTTGCACTCAAACATTTTAGTGAAATTTTAAATGAAAAAGAAACAAAGCTTGCATATTTCGCCTATGCCTAATCGTTGTTCTCGTTAGGAATAATAGCTTGGGGTGGAGCGTATATAACTCTTTAGCAGCCTCTGCAAGTGGTTCAGAAGGAAATCTTAAAAGCTGGCTTCAAAAACTTAAGGAGATATCCTACTGACACTTTAAATAAATAAACTGCCATTCTACTAATTGTAGAAATCTTCATAAACACGACTTGTTCATATTCATAAATAATTCTATAAAATTTTCTCTACAACTTCACATTCTCGTAACACACGATAGTCACGGAATATCCGAGTCGCATCAATGCGAATAAGTAAATCATTCTCATCAACAAATTATCTTTATATTTTCTTTCTTCAGTATAGAAATATCTGTAAATACTGTCCTGACAACCAAATATTCGACTCAACGTCGATATATACATGTAAGAAACACTGGAACGAATGGCTGTATCTTATGTACCAAGGAGGTCGAGGCAATTATCACGACTGTAATTGTATAGCTTTTTTGCGATAAAATATGTTACGCATGCTAAGTGGCGTAAGTGGCTGATACGTCAGATAAAATTCTCAATCCAGTTGAATTTTATTTTAGACCTTCATGTCTCTCACTATCAGTAAATTGATGATCTGTAGAAAATTATTGTTTATGAAAGAACTAAACTGTAGAGTTCATGTCTTAGTTTTTAGATAAACATTTACTTTTAATGATGCTCTATTTTACAACAAATATAACTACCTCGCTTTAAGAATTTTCTTTTTGAGGGTGATATATTGTATAAGTAATATATTAAGAAAATAGACCACGTTTCAAAGACGAAAATGGCATTTACCTTGAGTGGAAAAAACCATAATCCATAAGTATAAACTTGTATTCACAGCAACTTCAACAAGTTTTAATTCCCTCGATTACCATTCAGTCAACAACTCTGTACCGTGTATACACCATTGTAATTAAATTGGAGTCCACAAGCATGTGATTGTGTGTCGAATCACAGTTTAGTACCTCTGTGTGTACATCTGTGGTCCATATCTGAGTGGTTCTCATAACATTGGATTGTGTTTGTTTGTTGCTCTAGTTTTTATTACTTGTCCAGTCCATCGATACTTATTGTTAACATTCATAAAAATGTTACCCTGCCAGAACAGTTAGCTAAAGTTACCGTAAATGTATCATTCCATAATCAATGTGCATAACAATACAATTTTACAATATAATCAACGTAACACAAAAATAATTTCCACAATATAGACTAAATAACGTCAGTACAGGTAATGTTCTATGTAGAGTATGTTGATATTACTTAAAATAAGATTGATCCATTTATGGTCTGAAACTATGTAAATGTTATGGCTAAATATTCCTTCACACGATAGTTTTAGATACATTAGAAAATTGGATCTTGTTAGTCTTAACAAATTAGGTTTACAAACATACGTTATAAAAAACTTACCTAGCGTAAAAGTTGTTTCATCCATTATTCTCTCATGTAGTCGTTATGTGATGTTATGTGATTCTATCCATTCTATCAATCCTTCATTGTAGCTCTATCAATTGTGATTCTTAATAAGTCTAATATAACCCTAAGCTCACTACTGCGGCAGAGAATATAGAAACTCTTGTACCCCTAAAACAACATTTTACCACGTAAAGTAACTATTGTTTAATACTTGTTACAAGTATAATAGAACTATGAATGACGATATGTTGCTCCGGAGTAACCAACTCTAAGAGATATAACTGTAGTTCTTGTGTTTGATGTTATCACCTTGAGACAGAGAGAGATAGAGAGATAGAGATAGAGAGAGAGAGAGAGAGAGAGAGAGAGAGAGAGAGAGAGAGAGAGAGAGAGAGAGAGAGAGAGAGACTATTTACTCCTTTTCTAGTTAAAACAGGTATTACATAATATTTATAACAGTAACAGTCTTTCGCAGTAGAGCAGACCTATAATAGATCTATCCTTTTTCTTAATACCTCCACATTTTCAGTTCTCATCCATTTGTTGTTCAAGCTGAGAGTGAATGTCTAAGCTAACCAGAATTCAACTTTCCAGGGATACTTATAGAGCCTACTATCCCTCTCCTCTCTTCACTTACGACCAAACTAAACAATCCTGAAAATTTTATACATACAGAAGTAAAGGCAAAAAGCAATAATGTGTTTCCTCAATATCATATCCTATAAGACAAAATAATGTTGTAAGAGATTAGAAGAGTGTATCTTTTAAAGACTAACTTTGATGTGAAAATGTAATATTTAACTATTCCTAAACTAGTAACAATTAGTAAACCTCACAATATATTTTGCACAGTTAGTACACTGCTTCCCTTAACATCACTTTAAATCTTCGTTATCTCTTGTTGTACGTCTAGTCATTAAGCCCAGGCCTAAGCTATTGTATCATAAAAGCTGAAATATATACCTTTAGGCATGGGAGTAATAACAGTCTCTCATTTATGATTAAATGTTGAATGATTTATTCGTATCAAAGTAATCATTGTATGAAATACTTTTTTAGATATTTATCACAGTAACATGATTTACTTGAACACTTCGAAGTGTGTCAGTTGTATTTGAGGTTTCCATGTGAACTACAGTTATTATTTATCTACTAAATGTTATACATACACTAAAATAGATTGAAACCGTTATAACAGCTATAAATTTAGACTTCTAATATTGAAATACTATATAAATTCCTCCACTATATTAAATAACTAATGTTTTAAGACATCCATATTATAATTTAATACAGTATTGTGCATTATAAAAAATTGTTGTTCTTTGTTTTCATCACAAAATTGTTAACATTATTTATATTTCATGTTTTATTTCTAGTCTTGGTATCATTTCACGCAATTGCAGTCCGTTATTTAAGATAATTTCTACATGACGATGGGAGTAAATTCAGTATCAATGCTTTGTAATTCAATGCAATTAAAAGAAATTATTCTTTAATTATTAACTTTTATACTAAAACATTTAAATAAATTTACTTTAATAACATTAATATTTATTTGTTTTATAATTTAATTATTACTTTGTTTGTATAATATCATACTTAATTTTATTTATCATTATCGTAGAGTGATATGGTATGTCTATATTGTTATAAGTTGCATTCGTATCTCAATTAAAAGTTATTTTATCTTTAAACCATTTACAGCATGTTGTATCGATTAGCAGACCATTATCACAGAAATACTGTACTTACATTTTAGGATTCCTAAATAAATATTAAAAGTTGAAACAATTATCAGAAACTAAGGGAATTGGATATCAGAAATGAAACAGTTAATTATCACTTAGTAAATATATAACTCACACTTGCATTGAAATTTAATTAAAACATCAGGAAGGATAATTATATCGATTCATTAAGGTGCACTCTTATATTGGTAAGTGTCAACGTAATATGTTATTGGAAAAGCAGATGATGTAGGATTAAACCACAGAACGTGTAGCATAGCAGGTTTTTCTAAATTTGTATACAAAATTACTTCATCTCAACAAAACAGAGATATGGAGAAAAACATTTATAAGAAAATGCATGTTTTAAACCTCTCACAAAAACAGCATAAAAATCATAAAATCTACGAAGTGATAGTTTTCAATGACACTTAATCAAACGTGCATGAAAGAAAATTCTAAAGGAGTCCAATTACTTTCAGCAAAGCAACCAAAAAAATCTGCAACACTCGCAGTCTTGTCAATGTATAAATGTGGATTCAGGCAAAAATCGGACAGGGAAAAAATATTTCATTAATATATATGACAAAAAATTTACCAATGAATTGTTTCTACAGAGTTTTGGCAGATAAACAGTTTTGTAAATATTCAACCAGTATAATAGTTACAAGGCCATGATAAAAAATAAATATTTCTAAGAAAAGTTAAGTTGCTTAAAATAATTTAGGTTTGCAATTCGGTTTTATCTTGAGATATATAGAGGAACCAGATACATAAACAGATACAAACACATGAGAGTAATTTTGATAGAACTATTAGTGATAACCGAGCAGAAATCACGTTACATACGCAAATCACGTTAGATTTCAAATTTTTTTGGAGATATCAATCTAAGCTATACTATCTTTAGTAACTCAAAAACAATTCCAATAAAAGAACTCAATCTGTCATATTTACAAATGTGTTTTTAATGTGACACGATGGAGGACTGAAGAACCCGACACAACGCAACGAAAATCTTAATGCATCGAAATGGATACAGATGATACAAGCAATAATTATTCCATGTTAAAAAAGAATATAATTGGTTTTAAAGATAACATGTGGAATAAACTCAGGCAGTCATCATATTGAAACCAAGGAAAACGTAAGGAATAAACGAATATGAAGACATTAAAGAATAGTTTACGTTATATGTCGATTACTGGAGGAGGTGGGCATAGCTAATATTAAACAAGGGAATTGATTACTAAATTTACCCGGTAATCTTGCAATTACAGTATCTAACATTACCAGGACGTACCAGAATTAATTATCTTAGTTTTTTGTTACGTAACTGATCGGATCACACTTTACCAGAATTAGCAATGAGACTTTAAGGCAGTACAAGGTTTATCTATAAACATACCTTATACTAAATTTAACGTTCTTTATAACTCCAGAAAAAGTTAGCATCCAATATACCTTATACATAAATACATTCTAAAAGTTTTTCATGTACATTTAATATTTAAGAATAAACGACACACAAAGATCTCATTATTGAACAATCCAAATTGTTTATGTCTTCACGTGAAGAAGTTTCCGCATATTTTTACTTGCTACTAAATTTATATTTTTCCACGTATTTTAAATTAAAATCTTCTGCTTTAAATTTTTAATATATATGTGTAAATCTTATATTTAATTCACACAAACGTGTCTTACAATTTAGTTTTAAAAACTAACCGGTTTAATAATCAATATACTTTTTAATGCTGCTATTTAGAATGTTTTAGAGTTTATGTCTAGTTTTTATAGCTTGTAATTAACAATTAAATATTTTTTTGTGATTGTTTATTTACGATTGTTATTGTAACACAATATTATTATAAATATTATTTATATTAATTATATTACTAATAATTTATTGTTAATATTAATACAAATTATTTGATTGCATGAATGCTATAATTTAGGAAACTACAGGTCAAGTTAAATTAAATACTATTTAAACTAGTGAAATTAGGATTTATTGTATAAAAATTGTTTCGGTACTGGAGGTGAAACAAACAATTTGTAAATTATAAACTTGATAACGACTAATATTTGGCTGCATGTAATGAGATCATATAATTGATTGTAATGTTTTATTTCGATTTGGGTTATGCAAGTAAATAAAGAGGAATAAATATAAACGCATATTACCATGAAGTGCAAGGACATAAAATAAGGGTGGATATTCCATACTTACATCGACACTTGAGTTCAAGGGTCTTCCGCACAAACTGTTCTTGTTTACGACAGCTTCACTTCTTCATTGAGGATTGCATAATACTTATATTTCACCATACATTACTTTTTATTAGGAATCACAATGGCGTTAGTTTATTTTTTAAATATTACAGTTATTTTAAAATTGTAATTCTCTTTCATTTAAAACTAGCTACATAACTTATGGTTATGATCAATTTTGCCCAAAGCAAAATATACAAATCTTTTTAATTTAGTTTCATCAAATTCTAACGTTCATAATTTTTTTGTAAATTTTTAATCAGGAAAAATATTCATCATACGTTAGGATGAGCATAAACTAAGGACGACAAACTAATATTTTGTAAAATATTTTATTTTACAAAACATTTACCAACTATATTGTTTTGAAAACACTTTTGTCTTTTAAGTAGACTAGTTTATTTCATTTATACAACTATGCAATACAATTCCTTAGACAAGAATTTGCTAAACACTTTTTAGGTCTTTTCAATATTCAATTACGATGGAACGGCACAATTTCAATACATTTACAAGGGTAAATTGAAGTTTGCAGATTTTCCAGTTTTTTTGCAGAAGTTTTATAGAACAAATAAGAAGACTAGTATAAATGTTATAGTTTTAAAACAACGCTGAAAGCCTAATGCGTCATATAAATTTGTTCTATGGTGTAGAATATTTTGCTTGATAGTAGGCCTAATAACGATGTATATTAATATATGATACATACTTCAAAACCGAATTAAACCAGCTGTATTTAAATATTATGACAGATATAAGTCATATTTCCGTACAACACACTAATATAGTGAAATAAGGAATATTCAAATAATACAGCGTTGTAAACACATACTTCAGACATTAATACTTATAACTAACAAATATGGTACACAATGTATGTTAACACTTAAAATAACTGTTACGGAGGGCACAAATCTGTAAGATCATTGTTTTATTCTAAACTTAACGTAAATAGCTCACGATTTCCCACTAGTAACACATGTAGTACTTACTGACTTATAATAATTCTATCTCTTATGTTTTGTTCTCTTAGGGACAGAAAACTGAGAAAACCGCTCGCTGATCTTTATAATCAGAACATTGCACTGGCTCCAAAGTATCATATGCAGAATGTAAGGTTTTAAATAGGTGCTGCTTATTTAGAGATAACATTAAGAATGGTGAGTACTATCCTAGTCACGTCGCCATAGGAGCACAGTTGGATAGCTCTGTTTCATCCTCTTCTAGAAAAAACGGTAAGGGTAAGCCATGCTTACGTGTGTTTAGGCTTTAAGTAATAAGTATAAAAAACCCACTCTCGCAGTCATATTTCTCAGTAAGCTACACTTATCGGCCAAACCTTCGTAAACTTAGACATTTTCTGTCAGTGATATGCTACTCTGGGACATCGCAATAACTCTTTAACTAAGATTTAAGAGAAAGATAAGTAATACTTCCAAGAGAAGTTTTCTCTTTGAAATATGAGTATTTTATACAACTGAGTTGCTGATTCTTATTTAAATTCAAACTACTTTATTTGTATCATATATACAAGAGGGCGAATTTAGGGCCATAAGTCACTGTCATACAATTAACCCTTATATAATAGTATAGTACCTAAGTCAAATAAAACTACTACATTTTAAATAAAACTAAATTAAATAATAAATGTATATTCATTAATTGGAGCTAAAAGAAATGAAAAATGCAGTTAATTGAGTTTGTTAAAATTGTTTATGGTACTTAATTCTAAAAAGTAGTATACTTATAATTTAGATCAATTATTTTAAGGGTTTTTATATAAACATAAAATATTTTTAAAACGAGGTACTACAGAAACTTTTTAGAAGTTTTAAAAAAATATTTGCTACAACCTCCTAAACCACATTTGAACTCATCTTTGTAAATGTTATATTAGTGATTGAAAGACATTTGAGTTAACATCAAGACTCTTTTATATGGGTAAATGCAATATTAGAAGGAAGGAGATACAATAAAAACGGATTAACATAATAATACGAAATCTTAAAGAGAACCAGTCAGGCCTTAAATATTTGGAAAGCTAACCAATACAGTTGAATATATTTATTTATATTACACGAAGTACAACGACATTGGACACCAATAACTGAACTAACATTCTATCCGCACTGTTCATTTACATCTATGAATAAGCTCTTAATCAGAGGTTGATTAAGATCGTTTCCAAGGGTTTAACGTAAGTGCTGGAGTTACCACAAACTTCCGATCGAGTCGAGATTAACTGGTTTAAATCCACTGCATTCTTTGTAAAACCATTTTGGTATACATTTATCATTATAGTAGCTAAAGCTATGCTAACGTTTACATTTAATAAATAGCGATTATTTAATAAGGTATGTAAATTTAATTTTCATTTACCGTATACCTGCTAGTAAGACTTGTGGCTGCATTTATTAAAACTTTATTATTTTTAAGACATGATAGTAGTTTGTAAAATTTAATATAAATTATGTAAAGTTATAAAAGCGAAATTTCAGGTTAAATCAAAACTAAATAGCAACACACATACATAAACATTTTATATATAAAACCATAATAGAAAAAGACTTTGCACAGTACTTAAATTTTTTAACGAATTTAGTTCCCAAAAAGGATATATTTATGCATACAAAACTAGAGTAAAGTGTATTGTTATTTAACACATTATCTAGTTTAGAACAATACAGTAGTTATTGAAATATCAGTCCTAATTCTTCACTATGTTTGTAACTAAATAAATCAGAATGTACATGCTATAATAATACTACAAGTTAGGCATGCTTTTTGACATGTAGAATAATACATGTTCCTTATACAGCTGCTTTATGTTTTTTTTTTACCCACGATAATTAATTTGACGATTTGTTGTAAAAGATAGATAAAGTACTTAAATTGCAAATGTTGTTAACCGTTTGTTTTTTCGCTGTTTTTCTTGTATTGCACAAAGTTAATAAAAGAACAGCCCATACCGTATTTTAAAAGGTATTATGGTCCATCTTGTTTGTTCACATCGGTTTATTAACTTTTTCGTTATTCTAATACGAGAAATATGTCTTCTGTGTTTAAAGATTATCTTTAAAAATGGATAAGTCTAAATGATAGTAGAGTTACTGACATTTAATTCGTTATATAATACAAACCTTGAACACAATGTTTTGTGGATTGAAATGTGTCTATTCCTCACAAATAGAAGAATAAAAAATAAATAATCTGTGTGTTTAACCGTGCACAACTTACTTAACATTCAAATGCACGGCATACACTATTGTTACAAAGTATTAAAAAAAAAATTAGGGTGATAAACACAGCCTGAACACTCAGGCTGATAAGGTGCAACACATTATTGTTTCACAAAGGGACAGGTGAACACTTCCAAGAACTTCAATGTTGAAATATTCAATCGCATTTAGGAAGATGATATGAATGAAAACTGATAGGATTATTGAGAGGAAGAGGGATGATCGAAAAGCATTTTAGTTTAGGTTCTTTTAATCTCAAGTGGTATATCCAAGGATCTATTTTAGTAAAATAAATTCTTGAAATTAAACTTTTTATTTCTCAAAACAAACAGTTTTGTTTGTAGTATATATGAGCAGATATGTGAATGTAAAACGCATTTGGAAAAGCAACTTAATATCCTCGCATATTGCAACATCGATTACTAATCGGTCAACAACGTTGTACCGTGTTTACATCATTGTAATCAAAGTAGCGTCCACAAACTTGAAATTGTGCATGATTGTGTGTTGAATCTCAGTCTAGTATCTCTGTGTGTACATTGGTGGTCTATATTTCAGAGTCTTTCATAACATTAGATTTTTAAAAACTAAAATTTACCTAATAATGTGACTCTCTATTTTCCTCGAAAGAATGACCTAGGTAGAGCTACGTTTTTCCAAAACCTTTGAAATATATAATTCTACGATAACTGCACAAAGTAATTTAAAGAAAGGAATTTTAAAATATCTAGCATAAAGTATAACGTTAAATAAGCCAGCTATTGTGATGGCATGATTAAGTTACAAGCATGCATATTACATTTTACGTGACAGTTTTCATTTCCGCTGTCACTCACTTCTTTCTTGCCCGTAGTTTATATTTCCCACAAGCACCTTTCACCTCTGGAATGAAAATTTATATTTTAATTTCAAAAATTTTATTCAAAAAAATACGTGGAAATTATTATTCTAAAATTTCCATGTATGTAGACTAGGTAGTTTTTATATATTACCCTTAAACGCTAATTAATTCCAATATTAATTGTAATAATGCGATATACAACATTATATTTATACAATGTTTCTAGGTACTATGTTAGACATTGTAGCAATCAATGATATTCTGTGAACTCGGCCCCACCCACATGCTATAAGTCCATTCATTATAATGTTTAATAAATTTTGTTATATACATAAATAGTATTATTTTGAATGCTAATATTATACAACAGTTAAGATTTCGTATAAGTAGAAAAATTTTTACATTTTGAATATTTCTCAGTGATTTAATTTGGTCCAATATTTTTTATCCATCGAATCATTTTATTTAGATTTGGCATTTTAAACTTCATACTTATTTTAATATTTGAAGTTAAAAATAATATATTCCCTATTAAACTTTACCTGAGGACTAACAGCTTTATGCTTCCACCCGAACACCACCGACAACCACCAATAATCGTGAAAGTCTCCTACCTGCAAGGACAGGATCGCGTGGTATAATCACCGTACATGCTTGACTGCGCCACTTTCACAATGAAATAACCGTGGATGGGGACATAAAATATAATGTTACTTGAATATTATTTAGTCAGTAGGCTATTTATTTATGATTACCTACATTCATCGCCAATAACAATATACAAGTTTTATTAATCAGGTGCAGTTAAATGCTTATATACAACTGTTGGAGTTGGCAGTGTCACTAAACTCAATTTTTAGTATACGCGTTTAGAGTTTATGTAACAATCAGGTTTACTATTACTATACTTATAACGGCTTTCATCATTGTTTATACACGCTCGTCAGATAATAGATTTATTTTATTTTATTTATTACAATACGTCCAGTTTTAGCTGTTTTCGGGATTATATTTCCTATCTAAAATCTTTTAAAATAGGCACAATGTAACCAACAAGTGGTTTGTTTCATTGTGCCTGTGTTACAATATATTTATACTTAGTGTAATATTTAAAGTAGTAACTATGTTTTATCTACTTTTCATACAATCTAGATCACAAAATTGCCGAATATTACTTAAAACCTCAGTAAATATACATTTGTATGTATATTATATTTACATTAGTTAGAATATAGTATATAAATTTATGTCACTTTAATTATAATTATAAAGCCAATTATTCAAATAATCAACACATCTTTAATAACACATTTCTAATAGACAACTCCATTTAATTCCTAAAATTTGTATATTTACTTCTATATTACTTAGGAGTGTTCTCTTAAACCTTTCCTATATATATATATATATATATATATATATATATATATATATATATTGGGCCGTTAGTATCATACTTATTAGAGTAAACGCAAATCTTCAATTTTGTTTCTATACAATTAACGATTTATGTATTTGTACATAAGAATTCATTGGTCTATTCAAGATGTCTATTATCATTTCATCAGCTATAAAATTGTATTCTATGTGGTATTAAAAATTCTATTTAAAAAGACATGAAAAAATAAGTCTGCGCAAACTATTAGCAATTGTTTTAATTTGCAAGCATTTGCAGAATGAAATAAGTCTAAACTATTTCAAGACTTCGGAAAAGATGTTGGATAAGTTTCATTAAAACCACGACGATTTACCAGGATGATCATGGTGGTGGTTATTATAGTTTTGTCTTCAACTAGCTTTATCCTTAAATAGTTGTCTAGCTAGTTTGTGCCTTTAATATTTGTGGCTTCATATTTACGTGAAAATACTACAAAAATAGTTATAATAGCTGTACTGGTAAAACAGAAAATATAACAAGAATTGCGTATCACTACATAGTAGGTTGACTTCTTCTAATCACTTACGTAATACGTGTAACAACCTCTTGCTATACTTTGACTGGTTTATTACGAACAATACATCAGAATAAGACTGTTTTTTTTTTCTGCGTGTCAAATCACATGGTTCTGATTCCTTAAAATAAAAATTACTATACCTAATAAGAAAGCATGCAGCCTCTTAAATCAATATACCAAAGAGCTTTACATACCTTATAACCAAGTCTTATGTATAAAGTCTATAAAATATACACACCAACTTGCTAAATTATACTGATTTAAACGTAATTTGTGAATTTAATGATTCGGCACTTATTCAAAGGACATAAGGAAACACATAAGTTGAATTAAATTCTTATGCTTGTCATGCTCACAACCATATTCGTTCTGCTCTACATCGGGAGAGCACAATAAGCACTTGTGCATGCACGAGATTGTGCATGGTTATGGCCAACCCGAATCAAACTAAAGTAATAACATTTCATGCTTAGTTTGCATGAGAGTGGTTTTTATTTCCCATGTGTATGCTAATGTACCTTACAACGTGTATTTTTTACTGAAATATCCTTAAATCCAGTTTCAGATTTTGATGTAATAATACAATTTAGGGAGTTATTAGAGAATAAATATTGTACATATATGGTATAAAGGACGATGTTTTTATCTAATAGTAAGTAAACATTATTTATTTTAGGGTTATTAAATATGTTATAGAATTATATGTTACTATCATAAAATCTAAATGTAAATATTTGTTTTCTTCTGTGTATTACTTTTTTTCCTACGTCATCAATTAAATCAGTAACCTATTTACATATATTATACAAAATCAAAATAAACCCAGTTGACATGTTTAAAGAAGCATTTAATTTACATTTTTAATCTATATTCATTTAACAAACTTTTAAGAAAGCTGTTCCAAAGTTTCCTATATATTTTTTATTTCTCCTTATTATTAAATATATTCATTAGTTTTTCAGTCGCTCGCCTCCCT
This sequence comes from Homalodisca vitripennis, assembly GCF_021130785.1. Lineage (NCBI taxonomy): Eukaryota > Metazoa > Arthropoda > Insecta > Hemiptera > Cicadellidae > Homalodisca > Homalodisca vitripennis. The sequence goes on along the minus strand of NC_060213.1, from coordinate 93,199,303 downwards.
ACTAGTTTAATAAGTATGTTATTCTTCGTAATTCTTGCACTTACATAATTGCTAAAACGGCATAACTAAATAGTAATACAGATAAATCAGAAGTGCAAATATAGGTTATCATATATGCATCATATATGATTTACATAATGTATAATGAGATTTCTCTTAGATCTTCCTAGATTATACTACTACAATATCTATGATTTTATCTTTTTTCCTAATTAAATATAACTGAAGTGAAGAATGTATTGAAAGATATCTTTTCATAAAATTTGAGAATATCAAGCATGGCATTTAATTTCACATGTGAGTACAATTTAGTAATCAGTAAAAGTAGTATTACAAACTCATATGTATATGAATGTTACAATTTTGTTTTATTTTGAACATAGGGGCCATGAAGACATCTTATAACTTAATAATAAAAGTGATACGATATGTTTTAAATAGTCCTTAAGTCCTAACCACACCCAGTTTTCGAGTATGCAGAACATCAGTAAGAACTTACAACAGAGAAAAGTTGCGTGTCAGATGGTGCGTGCTGGAAAACTAATTTCTGTCGTCATTTGTGTAAATAATACTTTTTACAACCCATTAGCATACACGAATAAAACACATCAACACTGTAAGCATGTTTCCACACGTCTAATTAAACTACAAGTTTACATGACAATTACGTACCTGACAGTTTTAAACAGTGCGTATACTCTATAAATTAGTAACAAAAATGTCACATAATGCATATACCTACATACATGTAAATATGTATATATATATATATATATATATATATATATATATATATATATATATATATATATATATATATATATATATATATATACAAACTTAGACCTGCAGTAGGATATAAGTATGTATTTACAATATTTTATGACATTTATAATATGTATCATGGGTGCAACACACCAACTCAGAAATGTCATAAAATATATTAAAACAGGAATGTTGCTAATCATATAAGATTAAGGAATTAATATAAATAAAGTATCAAAGTACTAGATTCAATCTCACATTCCAATAAAGCTCCTAACATTTTATATTAAATTTTGTTACTATATAAAAAATTGGTGTCGGTGAAGATTCATTCCTTATATGTAATTGGATGAGCATTACCCAAAAGTATTTTTTCATAAGGTCATCTTATATTCTAGTTTATTATATTACATGAAATGTTACATACGGAATCGTTATTTACACTTCTACTGATCTACTGATATACTGATCATAACTTCGCCTCTAATAAAGACATTTTACATTTCATTAAATTATTTATACATAGGAAAAGATTTATTTCAATATTGGTGCATTACAATTTATAGTATATAAATAAGTGTTACAAAATATTATATCTAAAAGAACTGGTACCTAAATTATAATCCTGCCCAATAAGGTGCACTCTTAGTGTTAGAGAGGTAATGGTTTTAGAGAAATAGCTCCAGTTAAAATTTAGCCAAATGTGTAGTTTTTTAGTACGGTTTTCATTATAGAATCACACTAAAATTTATATTAATTCGTATATCCCAGTATTAAATGTTATGTAATATATACATATACAGGGTGTAACTGAAATACACCGACAAACTTCAGGAGGTTGTTCCTGAGGTCAAAACGAACCAAAAAGTTCCTATAAATGTATGTTCTAAAATGCATCGTTTCTCGTCTGTCCGTCTGTTTGTGTTTATTACATTAAATTTTTTTTCTAAACAACCATTAAAGGTACAAAGTTACACTTTTCAACATATGCTAATCTAGTAAAGATTGTCAATTTAAAAAAAAATTGAAACTTTTTACTCAACAAAATTCAAAATGGCGGCTAGTTAAAATCTTTGATGGTGAATTTCTCAAAAACTACTTCCTGTATAAAAAATTTACTAGAATATAAAAAATATACATTTATTTATAAAACGAACGGTACCTCATTTTTTTGAAATCGCTCAAGAAATAAAAAAGTTATAGCATTTTTCTTAACCAAGTAACATATCACATTTACAAGTTTTTTTCTTGTTTCAAAAGTTAATGTAATTATTTAGGCAGTATAAAAATAAAACGATATTTTGGGTTAAAAAACTTCAGTTAAAACCGACTTCATGAGACTGGCACTTTGTTACCTTCTACTGCAGACCGAGGTGTACAGAGACAGCGTAGAACTCCTGATTTGGAAGAAAACATCTTACAGCGAGTAGAGGAAGATCCAGGCGTAAGTACTAGGCAGTTAGGAGCAATACTCAACGTAGACCACATGACAGTATGGCGAGTTCTACATGAGCAGATGTTATATCCGTACCATTATCAGCGTGTACAAGCCCTTGGTCCAGCTGACTTTCCATTACGTTTACAGTTTTGCCAATGGTTTTATCAGCAAGCTAACAACCCTGGTTTTACAACATTAGTTGTGTATACAGATGAAGCTTGTTTTAATCGAGATGGAATAACCAACTACCACAATATTCATCAGTGGGCTGATGAAAACCCACAAGCCATTCATGAAGGGAGACATCAACAGCAGTTTAAAATAAATGTTTGGGCAGGCATCATTGGAGACTGTTTATTAGGTCCTTTTGTATTACCTGACATACTAAATGGTGAAAACTACAGACATTTCTTACAACACGAATTGCCTGAAATTTTAGACGATGTTCCCTTGGGTGTGAGAGAGCACTGTTGGTTCATGCGTGATGGAGCTCCCGCGCATTTCAGACTAGATGTCAGGCAATTTCTGGACCAAACTTATGGGGAAAGATGGATAGGCAGAGGGGGACCTGTATTATGGCCGCCTCGGTCGCCAGATCTAAATCCAATCGATTTCTTCCTTTGGGGCCATTTGAAAACTCTAGTTTATGAAAGACCAGTTAATACCAGGGATGACCTTCTACAGCGTATCACTGCAGCCTGTAACACTGTAAGGAATACACCAGGAATACTTGAAAGAACTCGGCAATCAATGACCAGACGGGTTAATGCATGCATCGCATCAAATGGAAGGCATATTGAACATTTGTTGTAAAGTGATCCCTAATATTTTGAAATAACTGTTGCTCTGTTAAGTTATTCCGTATTTCTTAATAATGACAGCTTAAAACTCTTTTGTTTAATTTGAGATATTTTTGTTTAATGTGAGATATTTTTGTTGAATGTTCTAAACAATTGTAGGCTACTGTAGTTTTTTGAAACAAGAAAAAAACTTGTACATGTGATATGTTACTAGGTTAAGAAAAATGCCATAACTTTTTAATTTCTTGAGCGATTTAAAAAAATGAGGTACCGTTAGTTTTATAAATAAATTTATATTTTTTATATTCTAGTAAATTTTTTATACAGGAAGTAGTTTTTGTGAAATTCACCATCAAAGATTTGAACTAGCCGCCATTTTGAATTTTGTTGAGTAAAAATTTTCAATTCTTTTTTAAATTGACAATCTTTACTAGATTAGCATATGTTGAAAAGTGTAACTTTGTACCTTTAATGGTTGTTTAGAAAAAAATTTAATGTAATAAACACAAACAGACGGACAGACGGGAAACGATGCATTTTAGGGCATACATTTATAGGAACTTTTTTGTTCGTTTTGACCTTAGGAACAACCTCCTGAAGTTTGTCGGTGTATTTCAGTTACACCCTGAATAATATATATATAATACAATTAATAACAAGTAATATATAAATTTTAGTAGTAATGACAGTTAATACATTATACAATTGTCAATGCTCCAATACGATGTCATTTACTAAAACAGGGGGGTACTGCTAACATCAAACAAGCAGATTAATTACTGTCTTGAACTGTAACCCTTGTAATTGCCGTAACCCAGCACCAAACATCTCAAGGTCTTAACTGTGTTGATTCTCTTAACTTGGTATTATATATCGCGTGGGATCATACTCCACCAAAACATCATTTTACGTGATTACAGTAAACACCTAGATCATTTTTATGTATAATATAAATTTTATCTATTTTAATACAGATAGATTTTATGAAAAATATGAAATCCATTTGTGATAAAAAAATTAAAAACATACAGTTTGCTGTACTCAAAGAAAATACAAACTAAGCTTTTTTATTTCCATATTTATTTTTTAAAATAAAATACACCCATAAGAGTTAGTCGTCCCGAGAGAACTTTTTATGAATCAATCCCTATTGTTATATCTATTCACATAATTATTTATGTATCCTCCTCATTTTATTATAATGGACTATGTAGTCGTTAATTAATACGACACTGTATGGGATTTTTTTAATAGATTGTGCGTTTACACACACACAAATATATATAAATTATTATTATAAAGATAGTAATGAATAGTATGAGACTATAGTGGTGGGATTGGCTGGCGATAGCCTGAACTAACCTCAAAACTATTTCCTAGAAACCACGTGCTACTAAAAGTGGTAGTTTATTGTTTTGTTTTGTTTTTTCGCTCCGATATTCTTAGTAGATATAATTTATTTACTGCTCCCGGCCAAAAATATTTTAGCAAATCTAAATTTAAAAATCTTGATGCGGTTTCCCAAAAGCATATTTATTACTCCGGATTTGTTTGCATACTTGTCACAATTACAATTACAAAGGATTTTACAAATATTAAATAGCACTAAGGATACTGAGTACATTTATTTTATAAATGAGGGTATTTTGGCTAATCGAGCAGTACACCAGGCCCACGTTGTAAGCAGCTTTGGTAGTTGCCACATATATTTTACTGGTGTTAAAGTATACGTTATTCAAATGAAGAATTCCTATATAACATATAGTCTAATTGAAGGATATAGTAACGTAAAATCTCTTAATGTATATGAATACAAGGTACGACAAGAGCTGTGATTGCTTATACAGTAAACAACAGCACGCCAACGCTGTGCTAACCACAATACAACCTTTCATTATCAGCAGTACTCTACGGTAACATCAGCCCTATGGCGGAATCAAGCGAAGTAGGACCTTACAACTGTTTTGTAAATAAATAATAAACTCACATTGTACCCAACAACTTCCAGTAATACACAAATATTTTTTACAGTGATTTCAGCAAAGACGTGTACTTAAATCATGTAATTTTCCATCATTATCTAAAATAAGACTAACTACAATATAATCATAAACACGATAAATTATAAGGTGTTTATTTTTGGGAACAATATTATATTATATTTTAATTATATAATGTGTTTGAATATGGCAATGGAAACATACATAATTTATTGGATATTAGATTGAAAGGAATATAGATGTTCGATATACGTGTCTAATAAATTATATGTTTAAGAAAAATTCAAAACTGCAACAAAAATTAGGTATATGTTAGAGCTACATCTTCTACACTACTATTCTGCTGGCTCTGCGGAGGAATGGAAGTTGGGCATAAGTCACTTTTGTTTGAAAACTTCAGATCAAACAAGGAGACCAAACAAACTTCTCCTGAGTCAACTGTTCATCAAAACCATGCTGAACCGTTGTCAGATTTATCAGTGGCATCTACGTTTAAAAACTTTTCTCTAATATACATTACTTCCTAATATTGTATTTGTAAGAATTTGGATTGTTGTAACAAAAAAATTCATTTTCGCGATACTCTACATGTACTTTTTATTTATTTTAAATTAATTATTCAAAATTTAACAGACGCAAAAATTAAGTGCATATTAATAATTGATATTTAATTGGCTTCTATTCCATGACATTATTCACTCGTTTCAAGAGATAGATGATTAATTTCCTTCTAAACCCTGTACTGGTTTATTGGAATATTTGCTTGTTATATAAATTTTGAATTTTATCAGTTATTATCAGTATACGTTCTAAAATTACAGACAAATATGTTTGCTATAAAACATTTGTATTAACCCTTTAAAATGATTATACAAACAAGTAATGAATAATTCGAACTTTTGACGCTGTGATATAAGTAAACAATATATAACACTACCTCTAACATTTAGAACCGTTACTGATAATTATTTTCTTATTTAATTCCACCAACAATCTAATATACATAATAAAATGTTATATAACCTATAGAATATTAACTGCTATTACGTAATTCAGTACAATTTATGGTGAAGGTTAAAGTCGTGAGCTTATTAAATTGTAAAAGCAGTTTAATTGGCCAATTATGTGAGGATATATTTCAAAGACATGGTTCAACATTTTAATGCTAACTATTAGTTAACAAACCCGTGATAGCAGTATGTCAGTATGTATGGAAATACCGTTATTATTGAATGAGCACAATTCTGCTGTTGGTGTATTTAACTATTTGGTTGGATTTTATTTACGTAGAAATGTATTTGCTAGATTGCTAACTAAAACAAATGTGTATAATATATTTTATAATAATAACTCATTTATAATAACTAATAACATTATGTAGTATTAGACTGCTCACAGTGCAATAGAAATTCTAGTAATTAGAACAAACAATACCACAACCCTAACGTTATATTTCATATAAATAATTAACATCATATAGTGTTAGACAGCTCACAGTGCAATACAAATTCTAGTAATTAGAACAAACAATACCACAACCCTAACGTTATATTTCATATAAATTAATAAACATCATATAGTGTTAGACAGCTCACAGTGCAATACAAATTCTAGTAATTAGAACAAACAATACCACAACCCTAACGTTATATTTCATATAAATAATTAACATCATATAGTGTTAGACAGCTCACAGTGCAATACAAATTCTAGTAATTAGAGCAAACAATACCACAACCCTAACGTTATATTTCATAAAAATTGCAATTTCAGGGAAATATAAGTGAAATTTAAATGTTAAAATAATCATATATATATAATATATTATTTATTTATTTCTTTTTGTATAATTTCATAAATATTTACGCATTTATGTATGATATTAATAAAGAAATATTCAAACGTGTGTTTCCGTTAGTCGTAGCTAAACGAGCAAATTTAAGTCCGAGTGTTTTTACCAAATTATTCTTTTCCACTTGCTTTTTGTTTAGACCGAACCACAGTTTACGCGATATTATTTTATGTTATGTGCATATACGGAAGGTAATATTTAAAAAAACCTTTTCGATGCAGTAAATAATTCTTACAGATAGATAAAGTAAACTAAAGTACTTTAAAATAAAAAACTTAAATCCAAACGATACGAAGAAAACCTCTTTTTTAATTCTTTAAAGTTGTAACTTGCTATCAGCTATACTAATTATATGCGTTCATAAACTTTAATAATTCTGATTCATTTTAAACTAGTTACTTATTCCTATTTACCGCTCATTTTTGAAAATGTCGATCATAATAAATTAAACATGAGATATCTAAAACCTTTACAAAGTAGCTTGACTAGATGTTAGCTGCATTTTTGCAAATTTTGAAGTCGAAGTCTATAGATTACTTAGTAAAAGATTATTGATGTAATATGATATTACTCGTTGATATTTGTTTCAATGTAGTTTGGCATTACCGAGGAACATATTTTATTCAAGGGTTTATTGTGTATATCTATAGGAGGTTAAGCAACTGACCCTTATACCAGATTTTGCGCGTATAGGAGAATATTTTAGTTAGGTCTCAGAAACCTCCTTTGATAAAAAAATCGTTAATTGACGTTTCAATCCAAGATATTTTCATTGGCATCGTTGGGTTTGGTTGTTGTTTACAAACCATAGAACTTTAAACCTTATTTTAAAGGGTTACTTCATCAAAGGGTTCATTAAGAGACATATAAAGAATATTTTAACTACTAGTTTAAAAGACACGTCCCGCCAGCATTATTGGTTATAGCTCCACATTAAATATTGTAGATGAAGCTTTGGTCATACATAGACTTGAATGATTTCGGTGAAGATACATAGATTTAATAGTATTTCGTTTACCAGTATTAAATATTATTACTCAGACACGGAAGTATTGAATAAGCCGTCATTTATACATGGAAATAATTGACGTCGATATTAGTACATGTCTTTCTATTGGATTTTGCTAGGATTACCAGATTTTTATATCAAAAAAGATTGGTAAATTTAGTGTTTTATCTGCGTATTTTTCTGTCAGCCCGCTAAATATTTTGATAGTTAAAAGTGAGTTTTCTCTAAGCGAATAGCTTTGCTAACACCACCAGGGATATGCACCAGCATTGGACTCGATTATTTCTTAATAATCTAAATTCTTAATAATTTTGAGAAATATGTATATGTATATTTCTGTAAATTTCTCTGTTCCTCTATGTTATATTGTTTTATATAGATAATAATATAAGGAATAACACATATACAATAGGGACACAAATAATAAACGTATTAAAGATTTAAAAACCAAAAATAAATACAATTACGTAAACAGTCAGTTAAAAAAAATCAGTACAACTAATAAAATAGATTTATAAGATAAATTATATATTTAATTTTAGGACTTTTTTGGGAAATATGCATTCATAATATTTTTAAGTTTTAGTTAGTCTAAAATTTAATATAAGCCGTTGACATCTTAAAAATATCCGAGTGGTAAAACAAATATAACTGTATAAAAATTTCATTGTGAAATTTACATTTCAAAATAAACTTTTCAACATTAACAATAATTTAAATACTAAGAACTTAATATTTTGTGGAAAATATATTCGTAATAATATATAATATTTTGTCGACTAACAGTTTTTGGTAGTTATTAATATTTTTTAAACTATTTTTAACTCACCAATTGCACATTATTAGAAATTGAGAATTTGTAATATTTAAACAATGTTTGAGGACTACTAATGGAGAATGCTTAAGTACAATATGTAATATTTTTGGACCCAACTAACATACAAATAAACCAAACCAATTAACGTCACATTTATATGAATAAATGTGTGTGTGTGTGTATGTCAAACATTAAAATATGTTATAACACATGAAGCTTACCAAACAGCCGTGACCAAGACAATGTAAAAACTTCAGTGCTCTACACATTATGGTTTTATAACCATTAAAAATTCACTTTTCCTCCGGAGAGTCAAAACCCCTATCTACCTCAATTTTGTAGATCTCATGGGCCACTGGCCTGTGCGAGGAATATGTCAAACAGAATAAAAATAGAGACAGTAATGTACACGGTTGACGTAAATAATAAAAATTCCAGTTTAAAATAGGAGTTCAACCTGCGTATATACCTCAGACCCCAAATTCAACGCTTTAGACTACTCGACCTCAAGATCACCGCACATATCGCAGCAACATTTTTAATTCTAATTACTAACTATCTTTAAACCATACCACATATTTTCAGAAAATATATAAAATATTCTACAATCAACACAAAGAATAATTTGTGGTAACTAAATAAATCTTTATATACCACTTTCTAATATACTTTTTATCCATCTCTGCCGAATTCTTGTGAAAATAAGGATCAGTAAATTCTAGTGAAAATTTATTTTGTAATTAGCACTTTCCTGATTAAGTAAATTACATTACTCCATATTTAACTCACAATGACTGAGAATGACAGCCTCTGATCTTATAATTTTATTCAAGTATATGCATATGTGCAATGGCAAATTCATATACATGAATATATGGATTCTGTAACAAAATATATCCAGCGTTATATTTTATTGCTAGAAAAGAATATATCAAAGGTGCTTAGGAACAAAAAAGCAAACAGATTAATTGACAAAGGTAAAGATCATACTACACTAGGTCAACTGTAAATAGATTGTTCAATTTCCTAGTAAGAACATTGTTTCATTAGGTTCCCTATCTATTATTTAATAAATGGTTCATATACAAAATTTTAGCCGAACCACTAATTCAACCTCAAAAGAAAATAGACCACATCCGTTACTAATTCTTTCGGTTATAATTTAGACCGGAAGTATATTATATTGTCCGAAATAGTAGATTTTGTTCCAACGCTTGCTATACTTTCTTGATCGCTACAAGGATAAAGATACTGTCTAGAAGAGGAAGTTGATGTTTATTTAAGAATAATTAGTTTAAAGTGTTATCAATATTATCATATATCTGTACCTCAGAACCATATGAGCCTAAGTCCAAAATTTCTTATTTTTTAGGTTATTGCACGTATGTTCTTAAAATTTCATTTTACATCCAGCCATACCATCGTAACTCCGCTAAAAATTCTATTTTTATGATTTATCAAAGGTTATATGAGTCTAAGTCCTGAGGTATATCAGAACCAGACAAACTTAACTCCACCTATGATGTTATGGTTCTGAACATTGAGCATTTCAGCAAAAAACCTAAGTCCACAAAATGGACTTGCCATTGTCTGGCCCTAGCCACTATACTCATTTAGTCTCAAGTCCTGTTTTCTGAACAGCTGATGACTGTCAATAATACTGTTGATATTGCTGCTGCCTGCTATTAGAGAGATTATTGAGGTTAGGACTGAGCTGTACTAATCAAAGTTTTATTCTACTTTTAACAAAACGTTTTGGTATTAATATGGAAAGTAGGGGAAAGTTTATACTTTCCAAATTGAAAAACCTTAATACGTTCACTGAAGATAATCTGAAACCTGAAACTAATGATTGTCCTAGCAATCAATCAGTAGAAGTTCCACGAAGAAATTCCACTCCTTCACCGACTTTAACCGAATTAAAAGTAAGTATTTTTTAAATATGTTTACAAGCTAACAATATGTAAAACTTAAAGTAAAATTCGAATTTTATACTCAGACCTCAAGGAACAATTTTTATTATTATTATTATTATTAGCCTAGGTTTAGAACATTGTTGTGCCAATAGGAGAAGTAGGCCTAAGTGTATGTTTGATTTTCAATTTTATTTCTAGGTATTGAATCCAGATTGCACATCCATCCTCGTTTTACCTGACAATGACTCAACCCAATGGAATTTTAACATGCATGAAAGTGAAAATATCCAAGTTGAAAGAGAAACTAGTAAAGACGTACATCTTCTTAATTTCATTTCAACTCCAGTAGAACCAGGTGAGATTAGTAGGTACATAATACTCTAGGCTCAGTTTAAATAAATTTCAGTAAATTTATGGTTGTTATAAAAATCTTTTTTGTGTAAATTACTGTTATGTTTAACCATTTAACCATATTGTAGCAGGTATTTACTCGGGGGCTTTAGCCTACCCTAGCAATAATTTAGGTTCCATTTCAATCGTGTTAAGCTGGGCCTAGACCTAGTACATTGTCATTAGACTGTAAATGCTGTAGTCGGTAGGGACAGAGAGCATTAATTTCATACGATAATAGTTATATTCTTAGGGGTTCTTTGTCTTTCCGACTTGTTATTCTACCTAATTTAACATTCTACATGTTTAAACAGAAATTATACTTCAATATGAAAAACTTCGTGAGTGACGAGTAAATTACACATAATTACCAAAAACATGATAAAAATTCAATAGAAATCCACTTTAACGATATAATATTTTTTATATCCACATTCTTTGTGTAGGCTATCTATATAATGAACTAATCAATGTTTTTGGCGGAACATCAATTTAAAAAATTAAAATAAATTGGACAAAAACCGAGTGAATTTCTCTATTTCTTGAAGGCTGGGAACACTTGTAGGAAAGAAAGCTCTATGTTATTAAAAGCAAAACACTTAAATAAAATTAAATATTCAAAATATCTTAACAATTTATTTTTCAGAGTCAAATGAATGGGAGCTAGAGACGATAACACAAGTGACAAACATGGAACAAGAATCTGGAGCATCGACAACACTGGAAGATTTAGATGATGCGCTATCTTCTGTGAGCGACCTATTTGAGAATGACATCGATGATCCAACATACACTCCACCTTCAGGTTCAGAGAGTGATTCAACTTTAAGTAACGATTTAGAACAAGTACAAAGTCAATCTGTAAGTACAAATACTACAGCAAATAATAATAATATAATACCTCTGGTACCATACACCGATTCAGATGGACACGGAGAGCGAGTTACCGATAGTTACTCAACCTAAAAATAAAGGAAGAAAAAGAATAAGGAATGAAAAAAAGTGGAAAAAAAAACATTAGAAAGCAGGGACGAATTTCTGGAAAAGAGCATGTCAACTCTAAAGGAGATATTGTAAAAGAAAGAACTTTAAGACCTCCTTGTAAAACTACTTGTCGCTTGAAATGCTCTCAGCGCATAAGTCATGCACAAAGAGTACACATTCATTCTGACTATTATAATAGTGAAAGAAACTTAAGTTCTAAACGCCAGTATATAGTTTCTTGTATTACAACCAAGCCAATAGCCAGGTCACGACAAAGAGATGGTTCTAGAAATAGTAGAAAAAACAGCCATACTTATTTTCTCAAATGGGATAACAATTTGAAAAAGTTTGCAAACAATTTTTCTTGAACACACTAGTAATATCAGAAACATTTGTTAAGTTTGCTCTCTTAAAAACCCAAAGTACTGGTATGGTTGAACCAGACCATCGTGGCAAACATGTACCAGGAAAACAAAATACCAGAGACAGCAAAGGATATCATAAGAAACCACATATCAAAATATCCAGCATATGAAAGTCACTATAGTAGGGAAAGGACAAACAAAAAATACTTGGGTAATGATTTAAACATTTCCATAATGTATACCATGTATGAAAATGAATGTAAAGAAAAAAATATCAAACCCGAAAAGAAATGGTTATTTTCAGAAATTTTCAATAGAGAATACAATTTGTCATTTCATTTGCCAGACAATGACACATGTGATTTTTGTGACAGAATTGATTGCCAATTAAAGAATGCAAAACGGTGAGCAAAAAGAAAACCTTCAAGCAGAAAAGCAGAAGCATCTAGATGAAGCAGCACGTAGATACCATTTGAAAAAAGAAGATAAGCTTTTGGGACAAGGAAATGAAAAATTTAAAGTTGTTATGGCAGACCTACAGAAGTGTCTTCCTACTCCAGCTCTCACAAAACTGTCAAAGCTTCTACTTGAGAAAGCTCTGGACTCTAAACTACACCATTGACGACAGTAGTGGAAAGAAAACGTGGTGCATGATTTGGAATGAGACCACTGCAGGTAGAGGTGGAAGTGAGATGGCTTCTTGTTTGTTTACCTGGGCAAATGAAGAGCTCAATAAAAGCAGCATTGACACTCTGACTGTTTGGACCGATAACTGCAGCGGTCAAAATAGAAATATTAATATGATTTTTATGTACATTTGGATTTTGAAAACTCTACCCAACATTAATGAAATAAACCACAAATTTTTATTAGTTGGGCATACACATATGGAGGTAGATGGTAAACATGGATTAATAGAAAGAGCAAAAAAGCATCTTAAAACTAACACAATATTTACTACTAATGATTGGGCGAACTTCATCGCATCTTGTAGCAATAAAAACCCATTCATTGTAAAGAAAATGTCTCTTGAACACTTTCTTGATTTTCTTTCGCTTACTAATAAAGATGGACCATTAATAAACAGGAAAAAAAATACTATTGGAGAACCTTTCCTCATTTCCAACACAGTTTGGTTACAGGTTCGAAGAGAAGAACTTGGTATACTGTACTATAAAACAAGCTTTGATGATGTTGATTTTAAAAGTGTGGATTTGAGAAGAAATAAGAGAAAAAGAAACAATCATGCCTGAATCAGTTCCGAAACTAAGATCTGAGAAGAGGAAAATAAGTAATGAAAAATTCAGAGATTTAATGACAATCCTCCAGTGGGTCCCTGAAGAATACAAGGCTTACTTTGAGAACCTTCCACATGGGGCTAGTGAAAATGACTTTCCAGATATCAGTTCAACATTATTAGATTAATTCTTACCTTATATTTATAGTTTTTATAAGCAGTGTAATAGTGTTTTATTGACGAAACAATGTATATTAGTTGCTAATGGAAATACAATGCTTAAGTCCAAATAGCATTAAAACAAATGTTTTTGATTTTAGAAAAAACAACTTTCCAGATGCCATTACAACATTGTTAGATAATATATTTTATTAGCATTGTAATAGTGTTTTTATTGACTAAACCATGTATATTGGTTGCTAATGGATACACTTAATTTGGTTGCTTAAGTCCAAGTAGCAATATAACATATGTTTTTGATTAGAGCCAAAATATCGTAAGTCCATTTTTAATGTAACAAAAAAATAATTACATAAAAATACTAAAGCAGTTTAATGCTTCTATAAACATAAGTAAGTTAACTTGTGAAGTAGAAACTAAACACAGTTCATAATTTTATAATAAAGAATAAACACAACTGTTCGTAGTTTTTATGCTCTCCTGTAAAATCTACTAAATGTGACTTAGGCCCATATAGTTCTGAGGTACAGATATTATGTAACTCATTAACACAAGTACCAATTAAGTTACAATTACTTTTATAGTATATCAAAATAGTGCAACGAGAATTTAATAGGACTTTTAACTACGTTTTTTACTTGTTACGAGAAATATATTAATGAATTTTTTATCCACATAAGAAGATTATAAATTAGTAAAGAATTATAAAACATGTTGTTAAATTTGCTATTTAATTTCAACTTGCTCTTCAGAAACTGACCCTTAAAATTAATGTTAGTCAATTTGTTTTAAGCACTTCACACCCGTGTATTAGATGGTTAACTTGCATTGTCACAGTAAGTAGGATGTTTTCACAAACAAGGAAGACAAACTACAGTTATCAGCTGGCAGTTGTCCAGCCCTCAGAGGCACAACTGATTAGCGATTGGACAGGGATCGTCGTGATAGCCATTTAGAGTGAGAACACTTTACTGGTCTACGTGGTTTTATTAGTCTCACACTTTAGGTTTCACACATTTTGGAAATGCTCGATAAACGACTTACACCTAATAAAAGTTCAGAAAACCTACTTGTAACGTTGACTTCCAACATAAATGTTAATACGAAGGATTTGAGGAAGAAATATTTATAACATAGCCACAATCACTTTCCAAATGCGTCAATCGGCTTACAAACTCCTAAATTCAAACGTAATTGCCCTTCAGAAGCCCATTTGTTATTTATTTTATGTAGTTTATCTGATCATTCAAGGTTTTTGTCTACTAAACAATACTACAGTATATTCACAATTTTTACAACACTAGGGATCTATATAAAAAACCTAATACAGGTTGAATCTTAAAGGTAAAATGTCTACTACAGGCAAAGTATAGAATAATATTATATTTGGTACCTGAGAACACCAAACCCTATTGCTTAACGGGACGGAAAAATGGTATACCTTCTAGCGATAAGTCCGTCTGCAGGCCATACGATATCTCAAGAACCATGACACATATAGACTGAAAATATTGCATGAATCTTCATTTATATAAATGCAATATAGTGTCCGAGTATATATCATTTCCTGCATTCCTTAAAATTATGTACAGTACAATTTACTTAACATTACAAAAGTAATCCAGTCGTCAAGAGAGAAAGACACTAAAGCCACAAAAGTTATTTTCAGTAGGGGAGGATTTATAATATTGCTAATAAATAAAAATTAACTTAATCTATTTGGAGGTGTTTCTGATGTCGAAACGATTTTTCGGTTAGGGCTTATCCTATTTTTGATTTTGTATGCATCTCTTCATGTGATATGACTCCAGATTCCAGGTGTCAATCTGAGCCTTTAAGTTTTCAAATTCCCAGAACCTTTAATAAAGAAAAAAAAATGATTTAATAAAACAGCGATACAGAACCTAAACCAAGATCTAAAAACATAACAAAAAGAGGAACTCTAACAAATAAACACCACAAACAACAAGAGTTTCAATCAGCTGTATGCGTTGGCGCGCGCGTATATATGTGTGTGTGTGTGTGTGTGTGTGTGTGTGTGGTGTGTGTGTGTGTGTGTGTGTGTGTGTGTGTGTGTGTGTGTGAGTGTGTGAAACATTACAGTTATTTTGATCGTTAAAATAGTGACAGTTAAGTAAAATATACAGCCCAAACGAGCTAAACTCATTTTAGAGATATCACACTAAACTATATCATCTTTCCTAACGACTAGACGGTTGCTTTGGAGGAACACTATCTTAGAACTCTATAAATTTTAATTACAAATATGCTATTTAAAGTGACACCACGGCACAATGTAAAAAAACATATTATCACCTAATCTGTCTGGAATATGCAAGAATCATTTATTCCATGTTCATAAAACGTATAATCGATTTTGAACATTTTATACGGAAACTATTTATGCAGGTAGACTAAAATGAAATTTTTCCAAAATCTACTTGCTGAGCTAATACATGGCTTAATAAGTATATCTAGTTTCGATTCACGTAAGCCATATTTAATGAAGTTTAATATCATAGATGTGAGTTGTTTTAACTAAGGGAAATACTGTTGACTAGACCATCTTGTAAATATCACACAATATTCATTATTTATTTAACATTAGTAAACAAGTTTCAAATTTAATGCTCTATTATAACCTATGTAAAGGATAGCAATGAATGATTATGAACACATTATTTAATTGTTCTTGTTACATGACGATATCAAATACTAGAGCAGAATAGCTAACATCAAAATAGGCGATTGATTACAGTTTTGAACCGTACCGTGGTAACTACAGCATTATAGCATCAAATATTTTGAGGACAGTCCAGAATTGGTAATCTTATGTTTTTTGGTACGTATTTTATCGAAGATTACTTCACAAAAAATATCATTCTTAGATTAATGCAGCACATTATACGTATAAAATACTACTATATAGATAAATTTAAAATAATTTTCTAACTCAAGAATAAAATTAAGCATAATGCATAATTTACACGTAATTTATTTCCATAGTAAGCTTTTTAAATATATGTTAGGTTTATGACTAAACTTCACAGGTAAGTAATTTGTTCCTACATATGTTATTATCGAACAATCCATACTGATCCCCATAAAGTCTTCACCTAAATTAATGTTTTCCTATATTACCTGACGCTGGTTTTCATATACGCTGTTGTGTAGTTCTCAGAAATTATTTAATTTATAAATTACATCTTAAACGGAATAATCATTAATATACTTTTTAATCCTACGACCTATGTGTCGAATGTTACGTTTCATTTGTAACAAAGTATAATTAACAGAATATAAACATGCATAATGGTTTTTTCAAATATTTATAAATGTTGCACAATATTATTATAATGTAGCTGCAATATTGTTAATATCTAATATACAGAGTGTCTCATAAAGACATTTAAAATTTTATTTAATATTACTTAGCCATTTATTCACCGAATATTTTCAAAGTTTACACAATTTATAAAGTAGGTTTTAAAAATAATTCTGTAAAAAGTAAAGCCCCCTACCTGAAGTAAAAAAATTATGGCATTTTGAAAAATATGCTTTAAAACAGTGAAATAATTGTATATTTGGTCTCATAACATTATTTATTGTCATTTCTAGAAAAATAAAACTTTTCAATGGTAAAATCAGATCATAGCCTATAAAAATACCGACAAATACAGTCCAAAAGTATTTGAACTGTAATCCATGCACAGCGACACACTGATAACAGCGCTTAACTAATGGATCTTAAGCTTTTTAAAAAGTTGGATCAGTGTGTCGCTGTAGATGGATTACAGTTCGAATAATTGTTGAGTGTAATATTAGGTTTTTTATATTCTATGTTTAAATTTTCAATTGAAATGCTTTATTTCTTTAGAATATGACAACAAATATTTTACAGCATCAAACATACTGTTTTTGAAGTATATTTTTTTTCATTCTACCATTTTGTCTCAACAATAGCTGGAGATCTAACATTTTCGCAGAATATTTATAAAACCTATTTAACGAGTTGTGTAGAGTTTGAAAATGATCAGTGCATAAAGGGGGAAGTGATATAAAATGAAATATGCATTTGCCATGGGAACAAAAGGTAGTATTTTTTACGTACAGAACCATTTGAACAGATGATATAGATGACCTAAGTTATTTAATATAAACTAAATAAGTTCTGAGAAAGGAATTGATCCCTACGAGACGTCATATTTTACGAGGGCGGTTTTTAAGAGACGTAATTTAAATCACATTTTGGTAACGGTTGCTGAGGCACGACTCAAGCCACATGAGTGGTATGCCTCGTATGCCACGTGTGTGTAATTTGCAAATAAAAATCTGGTGATATTCACAGTCAAATACCTTAGACAGATCAAGAATGACGCTAAGCGTAGGTATTCGCCTTTCAAGTCCCTCCACCACAATGGCAATCTATTTGGTGACCGCATTAATTTTCTATATGCCTTTTCGATAACCAAATTGTTCCTTACACAGAATACCCAGCTCATCCAGGAAAGAAAGCATCCAAGTGAGATAAAATAACGCAAGACATTTACTGACCGTTAGTAGTTTCTAATGGGCCTGTAATTACCAATAGACCTACAGTCACCCTTTTAAAGCATTTGATAATCTTAGCATTTTTAATAACATTTTTAAATTGCCCAATTTCAAAGTAAGGTTAATTATTCTGACCAATGGTTTCAAAATATTGTAAAAACATAGTTTAGGAAGCCACCCAGACATGACATACACGTCTCTAGAGCGTAAAAGTCCTGAATCATGTCAGCCCCCTCTCCTTCTCAGTAGTTAACATTATCAACGATGCTGGTAGAGGTGACCCGCTGCAGATAGAACCTGACAGAGCCGCGCCGCTATATGGACAAAGATGTTATTCTATATTTCGAAAATAAAAATGGTGTACCTAGTGGTATTTCCCTCTACAGTGAGTTCTATAGCAAACACTGGCTTTATATTTTTCTTTTTAAATAATACTCCAAGCAATTTTGTATATATTATCAGATGATTGAAATTTGTTATTTACTTTACAAAACCTCATTAACTTTTTATATATTTTAATATAGTTTTAAAATGTATCTGGAAACGTTCATTTGATGATATTTTTCAAATCTGACAATGTATAAGATAAGGGTAGAAATTGCCATCAGCACTTGAGTTGGAGGGTATTCTTCACAGGTTGTTTTGTTTACGAATCCTTTGATCTTGTTCCATTGCATAGATGGAAAAATATCTTTTTGTATAACATTTATTTTTCATACCTCACTATTTTTTAATATTACACGGGTTGTGGAAGTAAGGTTTATCTTAGTATATGTTAACCTTATTTTAAAAGTATTTTTGGTATTTTTTTGCCAGTTATTAATCTAAATGGCTAATAGTAATCCTGAGTTTAGTCGAAAGTGATTCATAAATATATATTGAATCCGAAACGTGAATAGGGACCGGTTTGTAATTCAGGTACAAAATTTAGCATGTGCTTACTTGAGCTTAAATAAACAAAGATGACATAAAGATCCGTCCTAATAGTTATTTACTGTTCAGTTTTTATACTTAAAACATATTTGCTTGTTATAAGGAGCCTAATATAGTTAAGTAAAATATTGTAATGTAATTCCTTATAAAAAAACAAGTTTTAGAAATAATTTAGTTTGTTCTCTAATCTATATCCAATTTATAACTGATTTTGCAACCTCCTTTATTGATAAAAATTTTCAAAGAATATTTTAGATTAAGTTATATTGTAAATATACTCGTCGACAAACAGTGTATCATAAGTAGTAACACGCACTTCCCGCGCTTCGGGCGAGAGACATTGAGCAATGGCCATGAACGTCACCATTCCTATCCTAAAACGACGAATTTTTAACAAAGTTCTCATCGCTTTCTTTTTTGGCGCTAGTCGTGTATTGGTGACATGTGTTATTAATGAATACCCGTCGGGATAGTACCAACGAAGATAAAAAAGTCCACAATCAAAGTAATATAATATCTCGATCAAGTTAATTTTTTAGTGTTTGTTGCCAGTTACATGACAATTTCTAATTTGTAAATTCTTACAATGAAATATTGCAGATAATCAGAAGTTAAATGTGTGTTTAATGCTTACATCATCGTTTAGCGTAATGACAATTCTAGTTCCATAATCGTACGGAAATATTATAACCCCAAAATATTGGTTTATTCTGGTTTCAATTCAAGTAGCAAATGTAATGATTCGGTGCACTTTTAATTAAGAGCGTGAAGAAACATCAGGACACACTAGTCACATTCCATCCTTGTAATTTACTCTTTTACAAACAGATACGCTTATCTCTACAGAGGTAGAGTAGATCAAAAGTTTTATTGCATTGAGTCAGCATTCCGATACTTATTGTGTTATGGCTAAGCATGAATCAAACCAAAGTCATAATATTAGTGTTCTTTGTGTCGCCACAAAACAACTCTTTATTTCTTCGCAAAATATACTTAAGAATAAATATTTTTGATATATTAATAATAACTATTATCATTTTATAGGATAAATATTAAAATATTTGGAGAAAAACATAAGTTTTTTCACATTTTAGTAACTTAAAATTTGTTACATTTACAGGTTTGTTTTGTATTACATTCCATTAAACGAATATGTATGTTACTATGAAAAACCTAAAACTACATTAGGTCGTTTTGTGTTTTACTATTTATTTCAAGAAAATAGACTCAATTAGTGATTTAGATACATTTGTGATAAAATGAAAATTAATATAAATATAAATGTTTAATAAAAATACGTCTAAAATTATGGTAATAACGTAAAATTTATGCTTTTTATTAAATCTCAAAATGAAAATTCCCCTTTAGTACAGCCGAGACAAGGAAAATGCAAGGACATTACCCGGCATTGTATTGTTCATTTCTTGCCACCGTTTTTATCGTAACTAATGCATTATTCATATCCCAACCTAGTAGACAAGTATAAGATCTGGTAAACTAAAGAAAAGTAAAATGTTAAAATAACTAGGACTTTAAAGCCCCTCAGGTTTCTCAAAATGGAGTTTGTTTTAATGAATACCTGTTTGCAGCTTCAACCCTAAACAAAATGAGTATATTAATTGAAATTGAGAAGGGAAAACACTGCATTTTATAAATCTATGCTCCAAAATGATAAAATTTTTTCAGGTGTGGGTTATTGCGATTATGCATAGTAAATAAGTTGTAAGGGTACTCTTTTTGTATACAAATAGGATTATTTTTTGTAGTAAGTCAGAACACGAAACTGATCGACATCACACCCATGATCCCATCACATGTAATAAGATTTTTTATATTATGCAGTACATGTTTCATGTATGATTTGGATAACTGTCAAAAAAAATAAAAGACTATATCTAAGATATTCTTTGTTTGAAGGTTACTCGTATGTTTGACGATGGAAGGATTGTGAAGGAAACAGGATTTTCCATCTAAGGTATGTTTGTTATCAATAAAATTTCACTTTTAATGCGCAATTTCACAAGATGGATATATGAAGCAATATGTTGTACTCAATAACTGTAGAAAAATAAAACATAGAAATAAGCGTTAAATCAAGATAGCGATGACTGGAGCTGTTATCAGGGACAAGGTAATCAACAGCACGCTAGCACTTTACCACTCACAGACCCAGTGATATCAGTAATGTACTGCGGTAAAAACAGCGATCTGGCGAGAACAAGGCTACCGAAACCTAACAACCGTTGCTGGAATAGCTATAAGTTCATATTGCACCCTATATTGAGCAGCTCTACATTACTATTGCATGCACTTTATTATGTCATCGAAATAAATTCCCCAATGATGTATTTTTCAATCGTTCCACGGAAACTAAATATTTAATTAACTTTTCTACGACGAATTACAATCTTAATAAATATGTGTAAACTACTCGTTGTTTCGTTGAGCGTTGCTTTCCCTAATAACAGTAAGACAGATAGTTCTGAATACAGTTGCATTTTACTTGAGACCTTCATTTTACTCACTAACGTTAAATTAACAATCTGTCGAAAAGTATTGTGTATTAAAGAAAAAGTTTTAAACTAGAGTGCATGTCTATGTCTTTATATTAAAAAATAGTTCTAGTAATACCCTATTATACGACAAATATATTACCTTGCTTAAAGATTTTTATTGATGAGGGTGGATTTGAATGCAAAATAGAATTTTTGGCATTTACCATACTTATATATTAGAAAAATAGACCACGTTTCAAAGACGAAATTGGCATGTTCCTTGAGTGGAAAAACCATAATCCTTCAGTTAAAATTTATATTCACAGTAACTCCAACAAGCAGCAATTCCCTCGATTACCATCCAGTAAGCAACTCTGTACTGTGTATACACCATTGTGGTGGAGTACACAAACATGTGATTGTGTGTCGAATCACAGTTCAGTACTTCTGTGTGTACATCTATGGTCCATATCTGAATGGTTCTCATAACATTGGATTCAGTTTATTAGTTGCTCTAGTTTTTATTACTTGTCGAGTCCATCGGTACTTATGTATCATGGTATAATCTATGTGCGTATTAAACATTCGAAGGAGATTATAAAATGTCCATAAAACATAATTAATAGTATATTAGGCATTGTGGAGTCAGGATTGGATTGCAAGCAAATTACATTTTCTGTAACTGTATTCATTTCCCTGTAACTCGCTTTTTTCCTATTAGTAGCATAACTTTCCCGCAGGTCCCATTCAAGTTGTTGTTGTCTTAAACTATTTATTGAACATAATCTTCATTTTTATTGAAGAAGTTCCACAAATAACTGTGAAGTGATGTCTTTCGAAACCATGTTAAATTACATTGGTCTATAAGAGGTAGTTGAGATCTCATTTTCATTAAGTAACGAAATTAAAATTTGAAAATATTTAACAGTTTTCAAAGCATTTTAGAGTAACTATAGTCTAATTTCTTCTGTAAACACGCTTTAAAAATTAAACAGTGTGTATATTAAAAAATTTTATACAAATTCAATAATATAATTAATAAAAAAAATAAACAACTTTATAAAAGAAAAACAAGTGCATCTAAATAAACGAAAAATAAAGTGTTTATCAGTTTTCAGATTCGCCCTGGGCTTTGGGCGCGGTAAGATGAGAAAAACCACTGTTCAAGGTAAACACTGTTGGTATGGTAAGTAATGTGTATGAATAATTCGAAAGGTAATTTCATAAACGCCAAAAAAGTTTTTATAACTGATTATACTAGTAATCCTGTGAAGATTAAAACAGGTTCGATCATGCAACACTAACATTTAATCCTGATAAGACGAAGTGCCTATCAATGTACAAGCAATCACTCGGACATACTCAGTGGCCCACGTCCTAAAGTGCTCAAGTTGCACTCCTGTGCTGATTCGCGGGCTGCTGCCTGCAACTTGTCTTATATTGCTTGACACAACTAGCATACAATAACTGCTATTGCCACATATATTTTACACTTATACGGGAGCAAGAAATATATTGTTGCTTTAATATTGTATAGTCATTAAGCTATTCATTTATTTACTACATTTATGGTATATAAACATACATCCGTTTTATTAAGCAGGTGCGGAGCTGTAAGAGTTCGTAATGCATCTAGGTTTATGTCCTAGTATACTGATAATTTCTCATTTGCAAATCATTGCCTACAATAAATGTTTAGTTTACGTACTGTAGTGTCTGTACCATATGGAGCTATAATTATTACAAATACCAATGACAAATCATTGTCTGTTTACACTTTACCTTTATAAAAATTACGTTATTGCATTTATTATATCATTTAAAGTTGTAGCTATGTATAATAATTTTACGCTCTTTTAGGACTTTTACTAATTGTGTCAGTGTGCCTACTTAACAATATATTACATTTTGTAGATATATTGAAAATATTTTAATTCATGTGTATCCCCTAGATATTGTATAATACAAAAATCATTCCAACAATATAGACCAAATAACGTCAGTACAGGTAATTTTCTATGTCGAGTATGTTGATATTACGTAGAATAAGATTGATCCATTTATGATCTGAAACTATGTAAATGTTATGGATAAAAAATTCCTTCACACGATACGTAGATTAATAAGAAAATTGGTTCGAGTTGGATCTTAATAAATTAGGTTTACAACCCTACGTTATAAAAAAAACTTACCAAGCGTAAAAATTGTTTCATCCATTATTTTTTCATCTTGTAAAGTCCTTTTTGTCTAGTTAATCATTTTACTGTATGTTAATTCCAAAACGTTAATGTCTTATTGTAAGTAAAATCACTGCATAATTATTTACTATTGACTAAGCTTTTATCTTATTCCATAATTCTATTATCTCCTTCTATATGTAATATGTCGTTACATATGAAATTAAATATTTTGGAATATTTAAATAAAAATATAATAAAATACACCGTTTCCTATATCTTACTAACACTATCTGAAAATCTCATTCAATCTGCTATCATTATAATATATTCACACGTGTATACACTAGTAATAAATCACTAACTCATACTGTCTAGTTGGTTTGTCTAGTTTCGAAAAACGTGTACGTCTCATTCAGTAAAAAAGTATGTTTAAAGAGAGATTTAATAGTGAAAGTAATTTTTCAGATTAAAACATGTTGTCCAAAAGATACGCAGATAGTAATGGGGATAATCAACGGTTATAAGCATATAAGAAATCCTACCACAGATAGTACGTGAGGCCAATACGCGGGAAGGACAGAGTGGTAAACTTACATTCCACAGGATGGAGCTGTAAGGTCCTAGACATTGTAAACTGCAAAGGACACTGTAATGCAATAAAGTATGTCCACATTCCATCCTGTTACGTATCAGCTAGTAAGCTTTAAAAGCTATATCATAGCTTCTGTAAAGGGTTAAACCTTATAGTAAGTACAATGTAAATAGTAATTATACTATTGATAACATTTTAAAAGTAAATCGTGGCTTACTTTAAATTTTCGTACATTGGCCAAGCGCTAAGTAAGAAGAGAAGTCACGTTTATGCAGTAAGAGAGTGAATGTTAGCGTACAGATTTCATTTAAGATAACAGAACGGAGGGAACAATACCAATATTTTTCATTCTTATAGAGTATATAACATTTTAAAAACAAAATTGATTTTTAATAAGGGTGATATTGTAAACTGTAAAGTTTTTAATAATTTGAAATATAAATAGCTTTTAAATACATTAACACATTTTTTTCATTTGGTGCATTTTGTTATTTCAATAAACCAATTCAAATAACCAATATTGAATTATGGTCGATATTTAATTCAATAACGCAAAACATGCAATACATGTATCTTTTTATAATGCATTCAGGTAGACATGAAACAATATCCCTGGGCAAACTAACAAAAGTTATTTTAGTTTGTAAGCTTTTATAGGATGAAATGAATTAAAACGAAATAAGAGTATTTAAATAAACCGGAAATTAAAACTGTCAGTGAAGTGACGCTGAAAAGCAGAGAGTTTCACTACGATGATTATGACAATGGTTATTATAGTTTTGAATTCATAAAGCAATTAATTTACGTAAATAACCGCCTGCAATTTTAGTTAATCCCTTAAATATATACCCAATAAAACTAAAAACATTAAAAAATAATGACGGAATTCAATACAACTGTTAAAAGTGATTAATCAACAGCTATCTATATTTTATACTTGTATTTATTTTTGTATAATTGGTTTGCTATAACGCACTACTAGGTCATGACTTATGTTAATCATTTATATTTAAACTAAATTAATTATATTTAAACTAAATTAATATTATTAATTATACATTTATACATTTTATAATTGCAGGAATGTCGTTTAAACATACAATGTACTAAATGTTTTATTAAAAATATACAATTAAAATTATGTCACGTTTCATATTAATACATACATACATAACTAAATTTTAAACGCGGTTTTTTGAGTAGGAAGCATAAAGAAGAGCTTTCATTAATAACACTCTAAGTTCAGCTACATATTGTATTTCATCGTGCTTTTTAAATTTATTATATTTAATGTAAATTTTTCACTTCCAGGTTATTTGCTTAATGAAACACTATTATTTTAATACAATATTTTAGATACTTTTACTGTAAAACACAGCAAAACTTCAAAAAGTACTCTTGCTTAATATATTCCTTTTTCTAAAAGGTTTTTATTAAACTTTTTATTACAGTAATAAACTTCTCGCTAGCTTGATCCTTATGTAAATTAAGTACACTATGGTTTGGTATATCGTCCATCTTTACCTTCCCTTTTTATGAGTTATCTAAGGTTTACCTTTAGGTGTTTCATATTACCTTGTGAGAGAGAGAGGCTAGGTCTGTTCCAGCCTATTCTAGTCCAAACAGGTATGAGCAGGCACTCCAATAATACTGTTACATTGACCCTAACAGTCTTTCACAGTAGAGAAGAACTACAGATATATCTTTTTTCTAATATTCTCCACATTTTCAGTTCTCATCCATTTGGTGGTCAAGGTGTAAGTTAATGTCTAAGCTAACCAGAAGTGAACTTTTCAGGGATACTTATAGGGCCAACTATCCCTCTTCTCTCTTCTCTTAAGACAAAACGAAACAATCCTGAAAATGTAATACATACAGAAGTAAAAGGCTAAGAGCAACTTGTTTCCTCAATGACTTTTATATATATATATATATATATATATATATATATATATATATATATATATATATAATACAAAATAACTTTGTAAGAGATTACAAGAGTGTATCTTTTGTAGACTAACTCTGATGTGAAATTTTAATATTTAACTATTCCAAAATTAGCAACACGTAGTAAACCTCGCAATATATTTTGCACAGTTGGTACACTGCTTTTAACCCTTAACGTCTCTCTAAATCTTCATTAACTCTTGTGTGCAGTCATTAAACCCCATGCCTAAGCTATTGTATCATAAAAGCTGCAATATATATCTTTAGGCATGGGAGTAATAACAGTCGCTAATTTATGATTATATGGTGAATGATTTACTCGTATCAATGTAATAATTATATGAATACGTTTTTAGATATTTATCACAGTAAGAGGACGTAATTGAACACTTCGTAGTGCGTCAGTTATATTTGCAGTTTACATGTGAACTACGGTTATTATTTATGTACTTAATGTTATCCATACATTAAAATAGATTGAAACCGTTATTAAACAGTTCTAAATTTAGAGTCCTAACATTGAAATGCTATATAAATCCCTCCTCAATTTTAAAAAAAACTAATGTTTTAAGATTTCCATATTAAAATTTAATACAGTATTGTGTATGATAAAAAGAGTTAGTTCTTTGTTTTCATCATAAAAGTGTTAAAATACTTTCTATTTCATGTTTTATTTCTAGTCTTGGTATTATTTCACGCATTTGCAGTCCGTTATTTAAGATGCTCTCTACATGAAGATGGGAGTAAATTCTGTATTAGTGCTTTGTAGTTCAATACAATTAAAAGGAATTATTCTTTTACTTTTTATTTATTATAAATTAAATATTATTTGTATGATATGTGTTGTGCCACTACTAGCTCAATACCAAAGTCAGACTATTCATAATAGTCACTTACGTGTTGGTAGGAAGGAGGTTGGGAAAGAATTTCTGTCCACTTTTCAGTGTAAAAATAAGTTTTAGTATTCATTGAGTTGCAAATTCTAAATACTGCATTAACACAACCAATAAAATAATCAAATTCGAAAACAAAGTATATTTGCTATATTTTTACAATGTACATTAAAAAGTACTATTTGAAGCGTATTTCAAACATTTTACGTTTAGATATTTGGCGCTATACACGGAAATTAATAATGCTAATTTTAATCCGGTGTAATTTTTACATTAACTTATCAATTTTTTAATTCTCATTGCTGACAAAGCCATTCAATCTATAATTAAACTTTTAGCACAAACCATTATCAATAGAATTCAATACAAGGTAAACCAACGAAAACACTTAATTATTGAAGTGTAGCTACAGTAGAAATTGTTATAGTAACATGTTACTGTACACAGTGCGTTATTTACATTTCAGTTATCTGCTAAATTGTTGTCCAGGTTGCAGTGTCTAGTAGGTAGCACACTAATTCCTACTCTTGATGAGGATTCTGTAAGCATATCCTTCTGTAAACATAGCTTAATAAACTGTTAAATGAAAAATATCGTTACTAGAAAATAAAACATAATCCAATTAATTTAAATAATTTAATTTACACGCTGAAGTAAAAGTTATAATATATTTAAACTATGTTTAATGTTGTATTTTATAGAGTAACTTTCTAAAAGATAACAAGAACCTAGTTCGCAATAGCTTTCTACAGCATAATAAATCTTAGTGCCATGAATTAGACAAATAATTGTTACTGAAAAATATTTATATCTCATGATTTATTTCGGGAGAGTGCCGCTTAGTATTAAAAAAAGTGTTTGGAGCCATGGTGATAAATCGTAATACAGTGTATAGAACGATGAACTCAAATTTATCTTTAAAATACCATTATATTTGACTGAATACTTCTATGAATTTTAATAAGACTTTAAGAACAGTGTGAAGGAATTCTTACGTTATGAAGGAATTTATTTGTTTACTTAGAAAAGCGTATATGATATGGAAGAGCGTTGGCACTTAATAATAATTTTACATTTTTGACGTGACACCGTCTTAAATTAGGTTGCGGCTCGGAGTCACTCATGAAAAAGTGTAACGCCCGGTAACGTTACGATGGCCGTCCAGTGGGTCCGCCGCACGGGATCCGCACGGGATAAAGCAGATAACTGTGGGTCCGCCGCACGGGATAAAGCAGATAACTATGTTTATTCGTGAAAATGTGGAGTGCTTAGATTCGTCATTTACAACAACTACAACAATAAAGGTAAATAATTGTACACTGATATTTCATTATCGTAAACTATGATTGATTGATTAATTGTTAGATTGACACAAAAGTTGAGAAACTGAGTTTATAGGTTATGTCATACTATTGACAAATGTTGATAGTGTTAAGTAAATTATTAGTTTAAATCACTCTGCAATCAATCGTAATTCAGTCGATTGAGAAGAAACAGCGCGTATTGCTAGTCAAACATTTAAAATAACAAATTATAACCTCTAACCTGTCATAACAGTGCGACCAAACAAACGAACTAAACCGACCAATCACCACGCGCGGAGTTAGAATTTAACTGTGTTTATCAAGAATTTCAAATTCCAATTTTAGTACATGTTTTATTCAACTTTACCATTTACAATAACAAATTTTAATTAATTTCAAATTATGTACAATGTTTTAGTAAACAAAATATATTTCTATAGTTAAAATTTGTGCAATTCTTATTTTCATTCAATTCCTTGTTCCTATTGTGCAATTTAATAATATTCATATCAATAAATATTCTACCGAGAAAAAGACGTTGTCACGTAAAATCTTCGCCCGTAAAACCGACTTTACAGGCAACCATAATTTTTTTAGAAGCTATATTTATTGTAAGTATTAAATTTTCAACAAACATTAATGAAAGTTTTAAAATTAACTCAAAGTGATGACTAGCTATTAGCTTTATAAATAATATATCATATCTACAAATTATAATACAGTTATTCACTAACGTATGATCTTTAATGACTAATACGATAATGTAAGTGTTTTTCATTCATAAACATATATTAGAATGTATATTAATCAGCATCAGCAGTGGAGTTAGTTAATTATTCGATGTTACCGTAAAAACCAATCTCTGACGGCAATATAGTTTTTTTTATTATAAAATTAACTTTAATACTATTAGTTAATAATTTGTTACATAATTTAATTGTTATTTTGTCTGCACGATATCATACTTAAGTTTATTAAACATTAATATGGAGACATAAGGCATGTCTATATTGTTCTAAGTTGCATATATATTAATTAAAAGTTATTTTATCTTTAAAACCAGTTATAGCATTGTTGTATTGATTAACAGATCATTATCGCAGAAATACTGTATTAAAATTTTAGGATTTCCAAATAAATACTAAAAGTTGAAACAATTATCAGAAAGTAAGGGAATTGGATATCAGAAATTAAACATTTATTTATCACATAGTCAATATATAACTCAGACTTGCATTTAAATTGTATTAAAACATCAGGATGCATAATTATATCTCATTAAAGTGTACTATATATTGAAAACTTTCAACGTAATATGTTGGTAAAGCAGATGAGGTAGGATTGAACCACATAACGTGTAGCATGGCAGGTTTTGCTGACTTTCTTCAACGAAAATCTTAATGAATCGAAATGAAATGGATGATACAAGCACCAGTTATCCCTTGTTATAAAGAGAATTAATTGGCCTCGAGATATATTGTGGAATAAACTCAGACAGGCATAATATTGAAACCAAGTAAAAACGCAAGGAATAAACGAATATTACTGAATAGTTTATTTATATCACGATGTCAACTACTGGAGGGTGGGCAAAGCTAATAACTAACAAGGGGGTTGATTACTAACTTGACCTGTTAACCTTGTAATTACAGCATTACAGTATCAAACATCTCCAGGACGTTCCAGAATTGATTATCTTAATTGTTTTGCTCTGTTATTGATCGGATCATACTATACCCGAATTAGCAATGAGACCTTATGGCAGTACAAGTTCCATCTATAATCTTACCTCATAGAAAATGTATTGTTTATCTCAAATTAAAACTAAAAAAAGTTATTACGCAGTATACCTTATACATAAATACATTCTAAAGATTTTTCATTTATTTTTCACATTTAAGAATAAACGACACACAATTATCTTATTATCAAGCAATCTAAATTGTTTTATGTTTTCAAGTGAAGAAGTTTCCTCATATTTTTACTACCTACTGGATTTATTTTTTTCCGCGTATTTTAAATTAATGTGTATGCTTTTTATTTTTTATATATATTTGTAAAACTGATATTTTATTCACACAAACTTGTCTTGCAATTTAGTTTTACAAATTAACCGGTTTAATCATCAATATTCATTTTAATACTGCTATGTATGAAGTTTTAGAGTTGATGTTTGGTTTGTATAACTTGTAAATAACAATTAAATATTTGTTGTGATATTTTATTTGAGATTCTTATTGTAACACAATATTATTATAAATATTATTTACATTAATAATATTACTGGTTTGATTGCATGAGGGGTATAATTTAGGAAACAACAGGTAAAGTAAAATTAAATACTATTTACTCTAATGAAATTAGGATTAATGGTTTAAAAATTATTTCGGTACTCGAGTTGAAACAAACAGTTTGTAAATTATAAAACTTGATAACGACTAATATTTGGCTGGATGTAATGAGATTATATAATTGATTGTAATAATATTTTTTTGATCTGGTTTATGCATGTAAATAAAGAAGAATATAAATATAAACGCATATTACCATGTAGTGCAAGGACATAAAATAAGGGTGGATATTCCACACTTACATCGACACTTGGGTTCAAGGGTCTTCTGCACAAACTGTTCTTGTTTACGACAGCTTCACACTTCTTCATTGAGATTGTATAATATTTATAGTTCACCACACATTACTTTTTATTAGGACTAACAATGGCATTAGTTTCTTTTAAAAATATTACAGTTATTTTAAAATTGTCATTCTCTTTCATTTAAATCCAGCTATATAACTTATGGTTATGATCAATTTTGCCCAAAGTAAAATATACAAATCTTTTTAATTTAGTTTCATCAAACTCTAACGTTCGTAATTATTTTGTAGTTTTTAATCAGGAAAAATATTCATCATATGTTTGGATGAGCATAAACTAAGGACGACAAACTAATATTTTGTAAAATATTTTATTTTGCATAAAATTTACCAACCATATTGTTTTGAAAACACTTTTTTCTTTTAAGTAGACTAGTTTATTTCATTTATACAACTATGCAATACAGTTCCTTAGACCAGAATTTGTTAAACACTTTTTTTAGGTCATTTCAATATTCAATTACGATGGCACAATTTCAATACATTTACAAAGGTAAATTGAAGTTTGCCGATTTTCCAGTTTTATAGAACAAATAAGAAGACTAGTATAAATGATATAGTTTAAAAACAACGCTGAAAGCCTAATGCGTCATATAAATTTGTTCTATGGTGTATATTATTTTGCTTGATAATAAGGATGTATATTAATATATGATACATACTTCGAAACAGAATTAAACCAGCTGTATTTAAATATTAGGACAGACATAAATGATATTTCCGTACAAGACACTAATATAGTGAAATAAAAAATATTCAAATAATACAGCGTTGTAAAGACATACTTCAGACATGAATACGTATAACTAACATATATGGTACACAATGTATGTTAACACTTAAAATAACTGTTACGGAGGGCACAAATCTGTAAGATCATTGTTTTATTCAAAACTTAACGAAAATAGCTCACGATTTCCCACTAGTAACAAATGTAATGCTTACTGACTTATAATAATTCTATCTCTTATGTTTTGTTCTCTTAGGGACAGAAACTGAGGAAACCGCTCGCTGATCTTTATAATCAGAACATTACACTGGCTCCATAGTATCATATGCATGATGTAAGGTTTTAAATAGATGCTGCTTATTTAGAGATAACATTAAGAGTGGTGAATACTATCTTAGTCACGTTGCCCTAGAGGTACAGTTGGATAGCTCTGTTTCATCCTCTTCCAGAAAAAACAGGAAGGGTAAGCTATGCTTACGTGTGTTTAGGCTTTAAGAAGCCTTAATAAGTATAAAAACCCACTCTCGCAGTCATATTTGTCTGTAAGGTACACTTATCGGCCAAACCTTCTTAACTTAGACATTTTCGGTCAGTGATATGCTACTCTGGGACATCGTAATAACACTTTAATTAAGATTTAAGAGAAAGATAAGTATTACTTCCAAGAGAAGTTTTCTCTTTGAAATAGGAGTATTTTATACTACTGAGTTGCTGGTTCTAATTTAAATTCAAACTACTTTATTTTTATCATTTATACATGAGGTCGAATTTAGGGCCATAAGTCCCTGTATTACAATTAACCCTTATATAATAGTATAGTACCTAAGTCAAATAAAACTACAACATTTTAAATAAAAGTAAATTATATAATAAATACATGTTCGTTCATTGGAGATAAAAGAAAAGAAAAATGCAGTTAATTGAGTTTGTTATAATTTTTTATGGTAGTTAATTCTAAAAATTACTATGCTTATAATTTAGAACAATCATTATAAGGGTTTTTACATAAACATAAACGAGGTAGTACAGAATATTTTTAGAAGTTTTAAAAAAATATTTGCTACAAACTCCTAAACCACATTTGAACTCATCTTTGTAAATGTTATATGAGTGATTGAAAGATATTTGAGTTAACATCAAGACACTTCTATATGGGTAAATGAAATATTAGAAGGAAGGAGATAAAATAAAAACGGATTAACATAATAATACGAAACCTTAAAGAGAACCAGTCAGGCTTTAAATATTTGGAAAGCTAACCAATACAGTTAAATATATTTATTTAAATTACACAAAGTACAACAACATTGGACAACAATAACCGAACTAACATTCTATCCGCACTGTTCATTTACATCTATGAATAAGCTCTTAATCAGAGTTTGATTAAGATCGTTTCCAAGGGTTTAACGTAAGTGGTGGAGTTACCACAAACTTCCGATCGAGTCGAGATTAACTGGTTTAAATCCACTGTACTCTCTGTAAAGCCACTTTGGTATACATTTATCATTATAGTAGCTAAAGATATGCTAACGTTTACATTTAATAAATAGCGATTATTTAATAAGGTATGTACATTTAATTTTTATTTACCGTATACCAGCTAGTAAGCCTTGTGGCTGTATTTATTAAAACTTAAAATAATTTTTAAGACATGATAGTAGTTTGTAAAATTAAATATAAATTATGTAAAAATATAGTTATAAAAGCGAAATTTCAGGTTAAATCAAAAATAAATAGCAACACACATACATAAACATTTTATAGATAAACCCATAATAGAAAAAGACTTTGTATAATACTTTAATTTGTTAAAAAATTTAGTTCCCAAAAAGGATATATTTATGCATACAAAAATGATTTAACTACAGTAAAGTGTATTGTTATTTAACACATTATCTAGTTTAGAACAATACAGTAGTTATTGAAATATCAGTCCTAATTCTTCACTATGTTTGTAACTAAATGAAGTAGAATGTACATTATATAATAATACTACAAGTTAGTTATGCTACTTGTCATTTAGAATAATACCAGTTCATTATACAGATGCTTTGTGTTTTTTTTACTCACGAAAATTAAATTGACGATTTGTTGTAAAAGACAGCATGCAAGTGTTGTTATCCGTTTGTTTTTCGCCTTTTTTCTTGTATTGCACAAAGTGAATAAAAGAACAGCCCATACCGTATTTTAAAAGGTATTATGGCCAAATTGTTTGTTCAAGTCGGTTTATCAACTTTTTCGTTATTCTAATACGAGAAATATGTCTTCTGTGTTTAAAGATTATCATTAAAAATGGATAAGTCTAAGTGATAGTAGAGTTACTAAAATTTAATTCGTTATATAATACAAACCTTGAACACAATGTTTTGTGGATTGAAATGTGTCTTTTCCTTACAAATAAAACTATAAAAAATAAATAATCTGTATGTTTAACCGTGCACATCTTACTTAACATTCAAATGCACTGCATACACTATTGTTACAAAGTATTGAATATAAAAAAATTTGGATGATAAACACAGCCTGAACACTCAGGCTGATAAGGTGCAACAAATTATTGTTTCACAAAGGGACAGGTGAACACTTCCAAGAACTCCAATGTTGAAATATTCAATCGCATTTAGGAGGATGATATGAATGAAAACCAATAGGATTATTGAGAGGAATAGGGATGATCGAAAAGCATTTTAGTTTAGGTTCTTTTAATCTCAAGTGGTATAACCAAGGATCTATTTTAGTAAAAAAATTCTTGAAATGAAACTTTTTATTTCTCAAAACATAAAGTTTTGTTTGTAGTATATATGAGCAGTAATGTGAATGTTAAACGCATTTGGAAAAGCAACTTAATATCCTTGCACATTGCAACATCGATTACTAATCGGTCAACAAATTTTTACCGTGTTTACATCATTGCAATCAAAGTAGCGTCCACAAACATGAAATTGTGCATGATTGTGTGTTGAATCTCTGTCTAGTATCTCTGTGTGTATATTGGTGGTCTATATTTCAGAGTCGCATTTGGAAAAGCAACTTAATATCCTTGCACATTGCAACATCGATTACTAATCGGTCAACAAATTTTTACCGTGTTTACATCATTGCAATCAAAGTAGCGTCCACAAACATGAAATTGTGCATGATTGTGTGTTGAATCTCTGTCTAGTATCTCTGTGTGTATATTGGTGGTCTATATTTCAGAGTCTTTCATGACATTGGATTTTTAAAAACCTACTCATCGGTGACTCTCTATTTTCCTCGAAATAATGACCTAGGTAGAGCTATGTTTTTCCAAAGACTTTGAAATATATCATTCTATGATCACTGTACAAAATAATTTGAGGAAAGGAATTTTAAAATATCTAGGATAAAGTATAACGTTAAAAAAGCCACCTATTGTGACGGCATGATTAAGTTACAAGCATGCATATTACATTTTACGTGACAGTTTTCATTTCCGCTGTCGCTCACTTCTTTCTTGCCCGTAGTTTATATTTCCCACAAGCACCTTTCACCTCTGGAATGAAAATTAATATTTTAACTTTTGTACCGTAGTTGTAATTATTATGCTGAATCGCGGTAGGAAGTAGGCTCTTTTGTTAACTAGACGCGGTGCGTGGACATTGTTTGTTGGTTCGAGACAAGATATCAGCTGTTCGAGATGTCTACGGTGATACGTTCCCCGAGCCGGTTGGCTTGTGAGAGGGGGAGCAGTGTCCGAGTGTCGACGACAGGGTTCTGACGTCTAGTTGATAAGCAGTAGTTCTTCCTCTAATCCTCTAGTTTGGGATATAGAGTAATTCTTTTTATCGGGTGTAATTTAAATCAAGTTATTAATTTCCTTTAGTGCGTATTAGTTTCCTATCAGCCTCCATAGTCTTCAAAGTAGTATGTCCCGTACCAGCGTTTATTTAATATCTTTTATTTTTATACTTTTGTGATTAAATTTCTAAAGTTTCCTATATTACAGAGTCTGTGAATTAATTCAATTTCTGAAGTATTGTCAATTAGACTTTGATCGTTAAGCTAATATCAAGTTTTGTGTTATTTTGATTTTGAATATTTTGAGAAGAGAATTTTTTATTTTATTTTGTTAATTTAAACCTTTTTGGAGAAGTATACATTTTTAGTTTCATTTTTATGTTGATCAGACTATTAATTAGATTTGACCGATTGTGAGAAGTTTTTGAAGAAAATCAAATCTAAAGTTTGTTAACTTTGTTAAATTTTTGTGTGAACTTTGATTCGGAATAAATCAAGTATTTCCGAAAGGTTGTTTTGATTTATAAAGTATTAGCTCCAAAGTAATATAATATATGTACTATAATAACGGTACACTTTCAACAATTTTATTCAAAAAATACGTGGAAATTATTTATTAGTCTGAAATTTCCATGTATGTAGACTAGGTAGTTTTTATACATTACCCTTAAACGCTAATTAATTCCACTATTAATTGTAATAATTCTATATACAACATTATATCTATACAAAGTTTCTAGGTACTATGTTAGACATTGTAGCAATCATTGATATTCTGTGAACTCGGCCCCACCCACATGCTATAAGTCCATTCATTATAATGTTTATTAAATTTTGTTATAGTCATAAAGAATTTTATTTTGAATGCTAATATTATACAAAAGTTAAGAGTTCTTATAAGTAGAAAAAAGTTTACATTTTGAATATTTTTAGTGATTTAGTTTGGTCTACTATTTTTTATCCATCGAATCATTCTATTTAGATTTGGCATTTTTAACTTAAAACTTATTTTATTATTTGAAGTTAAAAATAATATATTCCCTATTACACTTTATCTGAGGACTAACAGCTTTATGCTCCCACCCGAACACCACTGATAACCACCAATAACCGTGAAAGACTCCAACCTGCAAGGGCAGGATCGCGTGCTATAACCACCGTACATGCTTGACTGCGCCACTTTCACAATGGAATTAACCGTGGATGGGGACATAAAGTATAATGTTAGTTGAATATTATTTAGTCAGTAGGCTATGTATGATTACCTACATTCATGGCCTATAACCATATACAAGTTTTATTAATCAGTTGCAATTAAATGCTTATATACAACTGTCGGAGTTGGCAGTGTCACTAAACGCAATTTTTAGTATACGCGTTTAGAGTTTCTGTAACAATCAGGTTTACTATTATTATACTTATAACGGCTTTCATCATTGTTTATACACGTTCGTCGGATATTAGATTAATTTTATTACATTTATTAAAATACGTCCAGTTTTATCTGTTTTCGGGATTCTATTTCCTATCGAAAATCTTTAAAATTAGGCACAATGTAACCAACAAGTGGTTTGTGTCATTGTGCCTGTGTTACAATATACTTATACTTAGTGTAATATTTAAAGTAGTAACTATGTTTTATCTACATTTCATACAATCTAGATCACAAAATTGCCGAATAGTACTTAAAACCTCAGTAAATATACTTTTGTATGTATATTATATTTATATTAGTTAGAATATAGTATATAAATTTATGTCACTTTAATTATAATTATAAAGCCAATTATTTAAATAACTCATCTTTAATAACACAAAAAACCTCCATTTAATTTCTAAAATTTGTATATTTACTTCTATATTACTTAGGAGTGTTCTCTTAAACCTTTCTTATATATAAATATCTATATTGGGCCGTTAGTAACATACTTATTAGAGTAAACGCAAATCTTCAATTTTGTTTCTATACAATTAACGATATATGTATTTGTACATAAGAATTCATCGGTCTATTCAAGATGTCTATTATCATTTCATCAGCTATAAAATTGTATTCTATGTGGTATAAAGAATTGTATTTAAACAGACATGAAAAAATAAGTCTGCGCAAACTATTAGCAATTGTTTTAATTTGCAAGCATTTGCAGAATGAAATACGTCCAAAACAAACCAGATTATTTCAAGACTTCGGAAAAATATGTTGGATAAGTTACATTAAACCACGACAATTTACCAGGATGATCATGGTGGTGGTTATTATACTTTTGTCTTCAACTAGCTTTTCCTTAAATATATGTTTAACTAGTTTGTGCCTTTAATATTTATGGCTTCATATTTACGCGAAAATACTACAAAAAGTTATAATAGCTGTACTGGTAAAACAGAAAATATAAGAAGAATTGCGTATCACTACATAGTAGGTTCACTTCTTCTAATCACTCACGTAATACGCGTAACAACCTCTTGCTATACTTTGATTGGTTAAAAATACGAACAATATATCAGAATAAGACTGCCTTTTTATGTTTTCTGCGTGTCAAATCACATGGTTCTGATTCCTTAAAATAAAAATTGCTATACCTAAGAAAGCATGCAGCCTCTTAAATCAATATACCAAAGAGCTTTACATACCTTATAACCAAGTCTTATGTATAAAGTCTATAATATATACATACCAACTTGCTAGATTATACTGATTTAAACGTAATTTGTGAATTTAATGATTCAGTACTTATTCAAAGAACATAAGGAAACACATAAGTTGAATTAAATTCTCATGCTTGTCATGCTCACAACCATATTCGTTCTGCTCTACATCGGGAGAGCAGAATAAACAATTGTGCATGCAGGAGATTGTGTATAGTTATGGCCAACCCGAATCAAACTAAAGTAATAACAATTCATGCTTAGTTTGCATGAGAGTGGTTTTTATTTCCCATGTTTATGCTACCGTACCTTACAACGTGTATTTTTTACTGTAATATCCATAAATCCAGTTTCAGATTTTAACGTAATAATACAATTAGGGAGTTCTTAGAGAATAAATAATCTACATATATGGTATAAAGGACAATTTTTTACCAAATAGTAAGTAAACATTATTTATTTTAGTGTTATTACATATGTTATAGAATTATATGTTACTAATATAAAATCGTAAAGTAAATATTTGTTTTCTACTGTGTATTACTTTTTTCTCTCACGTCATAAATTAAATCAGTAACCTATTTACATATATTAAAGAAAATCAAAATAAACCCAGTTGACATGTTTAAAGAAGCATTTAAATTACATTTTTAATCTATATTCATTTAACAAACTTTTAAGAAAGCTGTTCCAAAGATTCCTATATATTTTTGATTTCTCCTTATTATTAAATATATTCAATAGTTTTTCAGTCGCTCATCTCCCTACTACTTTAATAAGTATGTTATTCTTATTAATTCTTGCACTTACATAATTGCTAAAACGGCTTAACTAAATAGTAATACAGATAAATCAGAAGTGCAAATATAGGTTATCATATATGCATCATATATGATTGACATAATGTATAATGAAATTTCTCTTAGATCTTCCTAGATTATACTACTACAATATTTATTATTTTATCTTTTTTCCTAATTAAATATAACTGAAGTGGTGAATGTATTGAAAGATATCTTTTCTTAAAATTTGAGAATATCAAGCATGGCATTTAATTTCACATGTGAGTACAATTTAGTAATTGGTACAAGTAGTATTGCAAACTCATATGTAAATGAATGTTTCAATTTTTTTTTTTATTTTGAACATAGGGGCCATTAAGAAATCTTATAACTTACAGTAATAAAAGTGATACGATACGTTTTAAATAGTCCTTAAGTACTAACCACACCCAGTTTTCGAGTATTCAGAACATCAGTAAGAACTTACAACAGAGAAAAGTTGCGTGTCAGATGGTGCGTGCTGGAAAACCAATTTCTGTCG
Source organism: Homalodisca vitripennis (assembly GCF_021130785.1). Taxonomy (NCBI): domain Eukaryota; kingdom Metazoa; phylum Arthropoda; class Insecta; order Hemiptera; family Cicadellidae; genus Homalodisca; species Homalodisca vitripennis. The sequence goes on along the minus strand of NC_060213.1, from coordinate 93,159,536 downwards.
TCATTTGTGTAAATAATACTTTTTACAAACCATTAGCATACACGAAAAAAAAAACACATCAACACTGTAAGCATGTTTCCACACGTCTAATTAAACTACAAGTTTATAGGCCGATTACGTACCTGACAACAGTGCGTATACTCTATAAATTAGTTACAAAAATGCCACATAATACATATACCTACATACATGTAAATATGTATATATATATATATATATATATATATATATATATATATATATATACGTAAGTAACTGCTCCCTTTCTGACGATTTCTATACGAAAGCGCTACCTTTCTGACGATCCTGGCCCATTCTGACGCTCATCAGAATAGGACATGGCAGTTATTAATTTATAAACGGAACTACGTATCCACGATTTTTATTATATGTTTTATGTTGTTTAATGACTTTGAACTATTTCTATGTTTTTACTTTATTCTTCAAAAGTAATAAGACTCTTTTATCCCTGAATAATTACGTCATGTTTTTCAGTTCTTGGACATAAGAGAAAATAAAGTATTGTATTGAGTTGCACAATTCTTCAATGCATTGCATTAAAATTAGTAGATACAAAATAAATACAAGCTATGTTTTCTTAGCTTACAAAGACCTACTGTTTCATTCTTCTTATAGATACACCTCCTCCCCTACAGCTCATAAGTAGTAAACACATGTAAACAAAGTTATTTGGATAAATGTATTATTGATAAACAATCGAAATTGGGGAATGAAAATGTCACTTCTGACCATCCCTACACTTATCGTGATTAAGTTTGGGATCTTTTATGAAGCCTCTTTTAAATGTAAGAAATATCGAATTCGATAAAAATGCATACACCTACAAGGTATTTGACTGAGCGCCATTTAAGCTTAACTTTCATCACTATATCTCGAGAGCTGATTGAGCTCCAAACTTGGAATTTTAGATATTTTTATGCCATTCAGTGTACTGGCAAATTTGATTTATGCCTGTCTGTTTGTCTTTCGCAAAGATATTTTGAAAACGAAATAAATGTCTTATAGACTTTAAATGATGTATGAAGCTTCATTTCTAAATAGAGATCACATTGTTACTCTTACAAAATCTTACAGGGAATTTGGCTGAGCGACAGCAGTCTCATGTAGCCCAGGTCTTTTTAGTACAGGTCTTACAGTCTAAACCAGCACTTGGGGCATTGAGGCCGCGTGCAGGTAGTTGCGTCCTTCAGCTGCAGGCGCGTTTTGTAATTCAAATTGATTATACCTATGAAATAGGTTTTTTCATACACTGTTAAGGTTTGATTTGAATAAATGCACTTTGAAAGTATTCATTGATTAAGTTAGCTTATAACGTTTACCATTGAAAAATATGATATATTACCACATCTCTTTAGTCAACAAACCTCAGATATACCGATTATCTGAAAGTGTAAATTAAAAACTATTATTAGAAGTTGTGAACCAGTAGTTTATAACCTAATAAACAATACATATATAATATATATTTACAGTAAATGCGGTTAAGACTTCAATGTCCGAGTGTTCATAGTTTACATTTAGTTTAAATAATCTATATATCCTAATGGTCAAAATGATGCAATTATAAAACTATTGATTGCATAAATCATAAATATATTTGGACCTTCATATTTACTTTTTATTTTATAAACTCCAATGAGTAGTTTTATAGTACCCATCGATACCTAGACCTATAGTGTTGCCGCATTTTTACCAGTCCTGTTTTGCACGTGATTATATAAATAGTCTAAATATTCGATTTCTTGTATCTTTAAGCCTATAAACTACTTTAAGCATACAATTTTAGGCTTAAAAAATACAACTGCAGTAGGAATGGTCAAAAATATTTACAGCGTTTATATCTTTGTACTGCGAGATACCTGTATACGGAAATTGTTAATATACATACTTCGGTCCCATTAAGGTGGTGCAATAAGGCTGTTGGTATTATGATACCCCTGATGCTATTTCTAAATGCAGAAATATTTGTTATTTGTCTAAAAGTGGTAGGAATGTGAAGCATAATTTTGGACATTATAACATGGCCCACAGAAAAACTCTTGAAAATAAAAATAAGAACCTTTACAGAAGGCTATAAATAAAAAATAACTAGATAGTGAAATTTCTATTTATAATAATGTCATCTCCTTATGTCATAAATTAATAACGGTCACTCCCTGAAGCTTGTCTTATTTGCGTAGGCTACTATAACAATTTTTCATGTTTATGTTCAGCGGTTTATTTGGGACATTACAGAATTGTTTACATTTTGAACTTTCCATACCTGCAATTCCTAGTGGACTGATTAAAAATATTTTTATAAAACTGTCACTTTGAATAAATTATTCCACTTTTCAAATTTATTTAATTTTTTGTACACAGTTAAACAGAATTGTACATTAAAATATTGTAAGGTGATCCTACTATCGGTACTTTGTAGGTCAATACTATCCTTCAATGAAATAATTTGGCTAGATCTTTCTAATTATGTTGCCAGCACCCATAATCCCCTTTAAACGAGTAGAAATGAAATATTTTTTTGAAACGCCTCTGTTTACGTGTAGCCTACAGGAAGGCACTACTATGATGCATCTATATAAAACTTTCCCTACTATGACCATTCTATGATTAAAGGTGGATTAGCATTTGATGTTTGAGTATGGTTCCTTGTAGTGTTTAAAATATATTGGGTACTTTGGGATTATATCAACCACACCAGTATGAAGAACACAAAAATATAAATTTATAGAAACAAACATGATAGAATGAAAAAACAACTCTTCAACGCTTACACTTTTTTCAATGAACTTAGAACGTCATAAAACGATGTATTTGAGTAACAGAACTAACATTCCATCAATCAACAAGCATTTCCAGTTATTGTGATCGGTATTGTTGTCGCTGTTATCTTATCTTTCTTGAGAATCCCGATTACGGCAGGCCGCGCGGCATCACATGATTATTTAAGTTTTTTGCACGGTACATAATTGCCTTTCCATTACAATTCAATTTATATTTCTGATCAGCCCCTCTAGAATTTGATATTTTACAGATAGGTACTATCTCGAGGGATGTTTTTCTTTCGTTGAGGCACTCGCATTTTGGGTGGCGGAGTGTAATCAAGAATAAAAACAAGTTTTGTGTGTTTTTTTTTCAATTAAGAGTTTAGTTCTTGTTTGGTAATGTTTGTTTTTGTTGAATTTTTGTGTTTGGAGAAATGTAGGTGTAAAACAAGGAAGTACAACAAAGCGATGCACCAGCTGAACGGGCGGCGAGACTCTGCAATCACGTTATCTACTAGACCGCTCGACTTTGACCTCTGTCTGAGGTTGGGGAGGGGTTTGCGATAAGACATTTCCTGTTTTATATTGACGAAATATTGTTCTACGCTAATTTAGTAATCAGTAGAAGCAAAATGTCAAATAACGATTCATGTCTGGGTGTGGTCTGTATAATCCCAAAGTACCATTTATATTGTTATGTAAATTGATATTGGAAATAGTTTTTTATAGGCAACATTGGACTAGTGTAGAAGAGATCAGATATAGGTTTTCAATGTCTGTGCTTAATTACTATTATAAAGATTATTGAAAAAGTAAGTCTATAGCTCACCTACAATCAATATTGCTTAGCTTTACTTTTAAAACCAACTGTCTTTAGCGAGAAATGCCTCGGTATTGATTGATAATAGCTCAAAAGTTTATGAATTTGTATAAACAAAACTGTATAAGAGAATTTATTTAATGGTTTAAGACAACTGATTTTATAGTATATTATCATTGGTAAAAAGGCAGAATTTTTCCAGTGAAAATTGTTATCTTTAGGAAGACTGAAGTAACTGCAGATTATGATAGTGTTACCAATATATCTAAGCAGCTCAGTGGCAGTGCACTAGTCTTACAATCTGTAAAGCCCAGGTTTAAATATATCAGTAGTAATATATTTTGCCTCCAGTAAAAACTAAAATTAATTTTTCTTTAATAGAATATTAATACGAAGATTAATATAAACAGTTAACTTTTAAATATTACCATTGTTTGGACTTTTGAATAAAATCGAATAAAAACCTATTCTATAAAAAAAATTTATTTTAAAAATAACTTCATTAAATGAATTAATTTTAAAATAGAAACTCAAGATTGAAATAAGATAGCTAATGTCACATGACAAAGGAGGGACATTCTCAGAATATCCTCCCACCAAGATGGAATTATAGATGTTTATATACATTCCCCAATTGGTACCTTATTTTTATTGATATTATAAAATATTAGATGAGTATATTGGAAGACACATCAACAATTCTTTTGTTATCAATACTATTATCAGTTATGTGGGTTGAAATCATTGATAGATTACACTTATTTCTTAGAACATTTGATTATGGCAAACACAGGCATTTTAATTGTTCCAATTAATTTTGTTCAATTGATGGACAGTTTTGGAGGTGCACATTGGGATGTTCTTATCTGTCACATGTGCTACTTTTTACGTATATGACTCATCAGACAGATACCATTATATACTCACAATCTAAAATTGTAATGAATAAATTGTGTGACTCTATGGTGATGATTAAATCTAAAACTAGTGTTACCTTAATAAATGGAGGTAGACAAATCAACAACTTTGATTGCGGCCTGTATGTTATCTTTGCTATCGACAAGATTTTAAGAGAATTTATAGTGGTAATATATATAGACATAAACTATATTGAAACATGAAATTTGGGATGGATGGAATTAATTTAAAAAAAGCGCTCACTATTAGCCTACATCGTTAATAATTGTACTGCATTTTCAAACAGTAAAATTTACACTCTCCTTAATGAATTTACAAACAACCATGTCTATAATGAAAAATGTGGAAATAAGATTGGTAAGATGAAAATTGATCTACAAAATGAAGCTGTGTAGGGTCATATATCTGTACTAAATCATAAAATTAAGTACTTAGAGAAAGAATTTAAGTTTTAAAAGATCTTATATATAAACAACTACAAATAGATGACTCAACTAAAGTGTTATTTGTTAATAAACAGAAAAATATGTCACAAAATTTCTTATAAAAACTGAAACAGGAATTACACCAGTAAATAAGCTAACTGTAGTCACTCATAGGTAGGGATATGGCAAAAGTTTTTGATGGAGGATTATAAAGTGGTTTTTCAACATTTGATTATGTTCTTCCTGGTGCTGCTTGACAGGCAGTAATTGGTGCTTTAAAGACCAATCCATACATTAATAAACATTCAATAATATCTTGCTAGTTGGAGGCTCACGTGATGTTGCAAACATTACTGACTATCAATACAGATATTTTGTTGAAGGTTTGATCAATATGATGGAAGATCAGGTGAAAGGACTTCAACACACAAGTATAATATTGGTCACTATGCTATACTGATATCATATTGTTAATATAAAATGAAATTATTAGATCAATTAACTTCAAAACAGAAAATATCTTTTATCTTTTTAATAATGTATACGTATATTTGGAAATATTTGGTGTCTTCAAAGACACCGTCATATGAATCAGGGGTTCCACATCTGTAGAAGAGGAAAACAACATGTAAGTTATCTATTTGATTCATATAATTATTGAAGAAGCAACTCAGTTTGGAAAAGATTGTAGTGGGAAATAAATATATAAATAACAGAAAACATTGGAGTAATTGAGAAAAATATAAAAAACATTTTCAAAAAATATGGGTTAACATTTACTCCCTGCATTTCTGCAGCTTTTAGTTGTGAAAGACAAATGAGTCAAATGGTGGCAGAGAAATTTAAAAAGGAATTTGTAAGGTTGTGCTCTGATGATCTTTCTAATACACATTTAATGTTCCTGGAAACATCGTGTAGAAGAATATCAGCATAGGTATAGTCAAACTACTTTATTCTGTAATATGTACAAGGTACAAAGAATAGCGTCACTACAATGAAACTAAATACTAATATTTAGTAACTTAAATCACATAGTAACTTAAGTCATATATTTTTAGTAAGTCTTTAAATCAGGGATTCTCAACCCTATTCCTATAAACTATGTGAGTGTTATGAGTTTTATATAAGTTTTAAACTGATTTTCTGTGGCCAAAATGATGTTTTTGAAAAATGTCTTTATGTACTTATGAGAATATAAGTAACGGCTGTAAGCAAACAAATGGTAGGATATTGTCATTTATCACATAGGTATCAGTCAAATACACTTCTTTTTTATTCAAAAACATTAAAGCTTTCATTGAAAACTACTCCAACTCAATTAAATTATAAATTAATTTTTAATCAATCAAATGATTAGCACAAACTTTCTTTCTCTGCAAATTCTTGTTAAAAACTACAATATATTCAATCTTAACATTATGTTTCTTGAAATCAAAACATGAAGACCACATGATTATCTGGTCTTGCTGAAACTTTATGCAAGTATGTATTATAATATTTTTATGAAAAACTTCAGATTTTTTAGATAAAATCCATTTTATCCCAGTTTTACTTAATAAAATGTTTTTAAAAAGAACCTTACAAGTTTAGATGAAATATGTTGAACTTATAAGCTATTAAATAGTTTAAAATATATTATATTGATTTCAAGGTCCATCTGAGGTTTCTTTAACTTTTTGGATTTAGATTCTGAATTATTAAATTAATATTGAATTAAAAATTTACTAAAATTAAAAAATGCTTCTTTATCATTGAATATCTTGTTTATTCAGTCCTAAATGTTTAGATTACACCTTACCTATCACAAGAAATTAATATAATGTAAAAATATAATTCTTATTCTTTTCAAAGTTCTTTTAAAACAACATTTGTGTTTATTTATTCATAGGTTATACATTCTGAATAATTTTACCATTAAAGTACTATCTCCATGTTTAGAATGATTTTGGAAGTAAAACCTCTTTTCATCACACCAACCTGATCAGGTGTAGAATCTGCCCTTCATCAGGGATCAACAAATTTTATCTTGCCAATGAGATAATACTCATATAAGAATATCATTGAAGGCAAATCATAGTAATAAAAATATATACTATACCAAACCGTCCAAAAATTAATCTCGCCACATCAAGTCAGGAACTTCTTCATTGGCTCCAACACATGTCCAGTACCATTCCTTACCTGTAGCTCAAAATGATAGCAGTGTAGAGATATACAACTATGAATATCGAAAGGAAGTCACTCAGGAAAAATTAATCAAGTAATAAGTATCCCATGACATATATTATCTCCAGGAGTAAGGGATTCCAATAAATATTTAAGTCTGGTTTAATATATTAATTTAATTATACAATACAAATGTACTTCTTTTAAAATAACTATGTATTAAACGTTTCTCTCCAGTTTAAATTTGAAGTTAGGTTACAATCAATTATAAAAGAATAATCAGTTATAAAACAGAAAATTTTTTCAAAATTAATATAACATCATTGTGTATAATTACATAATTAAATTACAGATACAACTGAATGTACATAACAATCATATATCTTTTCTTATAAATAAGTTCTACTATGGTGTACGTAAGCACAATATAATAATAATTAGTCAATCTATTAATTAAAAATTATTCTATATTCAAATATTAATAGTATTTATTATATATTATAAAACCTATTACATAATGTGTCATAAGTTCTGTAAAATGATTTGAAATTTTGTAGTTGCCAATTAAAATTTGCTGTCAAGAAACAGAAGTTTCCACAACTATTCAAAAAGATGTGAACACGAATAAAGATTAAAGAAAATTGAATACAATGTATCCAGACTAATTTATTACACACGTTGCTGTATAAAGTCATCTCAACATTAAACCATCCAAAGGATTTCACAGATTATCTTTTTGATTTCTTAAACCAATAGTATGTGTAGTGCTTACTAAAAAAATAAACATAGTTTTATTTAGATCCCTTAAGATAAATAATTTAAATTTAAGTTCATTGCACTTAACCTTGTTAACAAAGTCTGTTTTGGCAGTCAAATCCGTGTTTATTGTTTTAATGTTTGCCGGGGGCATTCTAGCTGTTTGTTACCCTGGCTCTCTTATATTTATTAGGTACTCGTCTCATGGCACAATGAAGGTGTTAAATATATTGTATAATTAGTATTATAAATACTTTATTTCAACAGAGGATATTTTGTTGTGGTGTTATGTATAATATGAAATTTTCCCTTAAAACATATGAATTCCCAATAAAACACAGACTAGTATTATCGGTGTGTTGATTTATTTAAATATTGGTCTAGCTAAGAAATAATACAAATATACTTAAAGTAAAAATATTTGCATTTAAAGATGAAAATTATATGAATAACTAAATTTTACTGTAAATTGAATATTTAGTAGGAGTGAACTGAGATATATCATCAGATTATAACAATCAAATACATTAATATATTCTTATAAAGAGCCGAAAACGTTTGAAAATATATTTTCCACCAACAAGCTTTAATGAGTATTTCTCATATCTCATAAGTTGTCTTAAACCTTAAATAAGTCACGTGAAGTAATCGACTGAAATGTTAATTTTATTTACTATCCCTTCCAATGCCATTCAAAATGTAAATGTATTCAAATACTAAAAATACATGTTGTACATAAAATTGAAGGTAAAACATTTGAATGTAGAACTTTTCATATATCTAGCCAAGTCATGTTGTGTATCTTTTTTACTGTAAAAAACATTTTAGAAAAACAAAATTATAACAAATTGTTTGAAAATTATATAAAGCGTTTTTTTTACGGGAGAGGATTTGTCCTTATGCCTTTAACGTCAAACTCTGTGTAAATTTTTGAACAGTTTCTTTAGCAAAGACTGACATATTTAGTCAGCATGATAAAAACGGGTGATAACCTTTGCAGTAAAAGTCACAAGTCCTATAGTCTAGGTATGTACCTACACTCGTGGTCAGATAACTTAAACTGCGCCAGCTTGTGAAATTATGACCAGCAATCCTGCGGTCTACACCTCGTACACCTTGTAGCCAGTGTTGCCCTTCGCCTGGCGGTCAGTTTTACGTGTCCAATAGGCGGGATTTCAACGACTCGCTTGTAGGTCTAGTGGAAGTGCATACCTGTGGCCTACCAATCAACAATAACACAGACCCAGTTTTAAAAACTGTAACCGGATTTAGTACTAGAGGCAGGACGTGAGTTGGATGACTATTTGGCTGACATTAATATGTTTCCAGACTTTTGGATCCAATCGATTTATTTTAAACAAAACTAGTTTTGGCATTAGGATATGACACATTTTTTACTCATACTATAAGTTTATTATAAATAAAAAGTTTATGATACCTATAGCATAGGAAGTCATTGGTATGTATCAAAAGGAGGAAAACGTATACATTTGCTATGAAACTAATTTATTTTACATTTATGTTAATGACCTCATTGAAATCTTGTAAATTTTCAATGCTATTTGAAGTGAAACGCTTCTAAATATAAATTAGTAAAATATAATAAACTGGAACCGACATTTTTATAAGTAATACAGTATAAGCCTACTACTATATAAACTGAAATCTACTTTGGAAACAAATAATAAATAATATAGAAGATTTTAACCAAAAATAAATCCCAAAATACGCTGTCATACAAATCTAAAAATTAGTACTTTAATCAAAAGTAAATCACAAATATCAGTGTTAAAAACATAGTCTTATTCCAAATTTTGTAACGATTAAATAAAACGAAATTTCGTTAAAAACCCGTAACATCACCATGCAGTGTTTGGGATAGGATCTTTTATGAACTTTTATGTAATCTAAATACTAAATGAAAACAATTGGACCTACATAAACTTGGTTTATGAATAGAAAAGAATTATACAATTAAGACTCATACTGTGCATTTTGAACAACCACATTGTAGCATACATGTTAAAAAAAAATTAGGACATTTCAGTATATTATTTCATTTCTACATAAAGGTTAAATCTTTACAAAATTTATATTACAACTACAAGTTACAATATTTGATTCTTAACATTTAAAAAAATACAATATAAAACTTAATTGTTTCTTGTATCATAAAATCATTTAAGATATGCTTAACAAATTTAGTTAATGATATATATGGACTAATCCTAATGAATATGTATCTATAAATTAACTTTGGAATCAAACAATACATAATATAGAAGCAATTACTTGTATACAAATCCCAAATACGCTGTCATAGAAATATAAAAGTATGACTTAAATTGAACACAGATTACAAATATAATGGGTAAAGCAGCCTAAATTTTTTTTATTTATTATCTGTTTAAGAGATTAAAAAAGATAATAAATAAAAAGTCTAGTTACCTTAGTAACATGTGTGGTGATTCGGATGGATACTTCCATAATAACTGTTTTAATTTATATAATCCATACGTGAAAATAAAAATAATATAACCAATCATGGTACATAAACAGAAAATTATTACATGTTATGTATGATTCCTATTGTGTATTTTGTACAACAACAATATATAAAAAATACAATGAAAATTAAATTTCTTTTACGAAATATAAAGAATTCCAACATAGTATTTTTTGGAACCAAACAACAAAAGAAAAACATTACTGTAATAATCATACATTATGTTACTTTGCATACATCAAACATTTAAAAATTAAACAGACTATTTTATTTCTACGTGAATAGGAAATCTTTGCAAAATATGTTTTACAACTACAAGTTATCACCAGTTTTTCATGTAACCAATCTCATATTAATTACGGCTAATTAGATGTCAGAAATGCGTAAATTATATTAAGCTATACTACATAAATCACAAATTGCAATGTATAAAAGAATGTGGTATTACAGAAAGTACTGTAACACAGTCTGAAGAACAATATTTGACTCTTGAGATTATTTTTTGTTAAGCTGAGTGATAAGCAGTTAAGCTTATTATAAACCGGGTATAACAACGAATAAGCAACAAATTTAATAAGTTGTTGACTACAAACACAAATGTAGAAATCGTCCACGTGATTGATTTGAAACTCTTTACTATTGCTGCAAAGTAAGTAAAATTTAGATCTCTTGTTTCACAATCTTTCTCATTCACAAAACAACTATAACATTGTAGATGTGGTAGTTTCATTGTAAGTAAATTATGCCTAAAATATATTGAATTATATATAATAATAATAATACTAACTTTATTTTCCACCATTTACAAACAAATACAAAACAATATACATTCTTTGGAAATACACTGACCAAAAACCAGTAGCTGGTCAGCATAACAGAAACAAAACAATGTACAAAAATAAAATAAAAGAGTCCTTTCCTAATAAAAATAATATTCCTGCCAAAAAGCTGCTCTCCATGACGTCTGCATCTGATTAAAACGTCCAGAGGCATATGATGAGATTCAGTACACATTTATACACACATACATATAGTATACATAAATATAAAATACAATAGACAAAGTTGCCATTCACTAACCTAAATTCACAATAAATCTAATATATTAATTAAAAGTTTGGCTAATACCAATTACAAGGAAAAATAACAAAAGTTTTAATAATGATAAAATAAAATAAATTCATAATTTAGTGTACTATTTGAAAAAATTTAAAATTGAATATTCAGCTCAAAACATTTGTTAAATCACCAATATTAAGATGTGTCAAAAGTCAAGCTTTCAGCATTTATAGACACATATCCTGTATTGACTACCATAAATTTTACCAGACTATGTTATAGATTAAAACAAAAAATGTTTGCCATATAATGTATAGCCCTGTCTTGCTTAGTTTTCTGTCTGTCCATATTGGGGGTTTTATTTGTAATAGTTTATATCTCAGTGATGGTTTGTGATATCAAACTGAAACTATATACGTTTAATGGTCTAAACCGTCACATCTTAACACTTTGAGTGCCACAGCGTCGCCAATTTTGACTTTCCGTATTTCGATAATATTTTATATAGTACAAGATTATTTTGGCCAAATAACCAAACAGCTGTATTCAATAGGTTCCAAAATATCAATAAATATGAGTTTTATGTTGTTTCTCTACTATTTATCTGTGAAACTTAGTTGTTTGGGTACTTATCAAGAAGCCACTATTTTTGGACGAGTTTTCCTTACCGGGGACAAAACAAATTACAGTAAACAACTAACTTTATTTAACCAATTTTGGAATTTACAAGTTATTACGACAGTCAATGAAATCAAAAACTATAAGAACAAACGTTTCATTATTCGAAAATGTCAGGTCATTCGTGTGTCTATTTGGAGACGATTTGGAGATAGGAAGTATAACTCATCGAGTATATTCGATTCGTTAAGGAAGAAGGAACGTATAATGAAGTTTATTTTGATATCTGATAAGGAAAAACTCGTCCAAAAATAGTGGGCTGTGATAATACCGAAGTACCTGTGTGATGACTCAGTCTTCCAGTCACACGACGTAGCGGACGAGTACCGTGTTGCGTAACGGCCATTCTTGTTGTTTATGTGCCGATAACCAAGCATTTGAGTAAATACAAAATAAAATAGTAACTTATACTGTATTTTAATGTATTTCTCTACAAAAGTAATGTAGTGTTGTGTCCAAGCGAAAAACGTAAATTTTCACTGTAAATATTATTAGAGTTATTATTTAGTAAACGTAAACTTTTATGTAAATATGTTAGCAAGTATTTGATTAGCAACATTTACCAATCATATTTATTTGTGTTATATTGATGTTTTATTAGATTTATTGGGAAAACTACATCATTACTAAACTCTGACAAATGAAGTACAGTTTATAAAATGTCGGTACCGGGCAGCATTTTGTTAATACATATAATGCCATGTTTTAAAAATACTAGAATAAGATATTACACGTGGGTTTTATTTTGAATTATATGGCCTCTATCATGGTATAAAGAAAAACTCTTAAAAATACCGTACACACTAAAATTAGGTCGAAACTTAATTTTTTATACAAAAGTAAAAAACTTTTTTTATAAATACTGAAATTTTTATAAATCATATTTTATTTCTAACGATATGTATCATATTCTGCATTTAATAAAAAAAAAACAACAACAAAATTATGGAAATCTGTTTGGTAGTTATTTTACAACAGCTTTTTCCCCCAAAAGTTTACAAATATGCGAAAAACAGTGTGGCACTTTATGCATATGCCTTCGGAATACACCCGTGGCACTCAAAGGGTTAAATATTCTTTAGTAATACATTAAATTTAGTAATATTAACGACGTAACAAAAACTGTGGCATTTTAACAATTTCAAGGCCTCAAAGCAAGTTCTATTTAGACTGCATTTTGGTGTTGCATTGAACGTTACTCAACGAAGAATTACAAAAATACTTTTGACTTTTCAAATAAACCATAATTAATTTATTTAGACCGTTAGAAAATAAACAAAGGAAGAGCAAACGTAAGTTGTTTAATTGTGAGTGAGTAATCTTTTACCAATACAATTACATTCTTCACATATGCAGTGTAAGTTTAAGGCTCTGATCAATGAAATCATCCATATTTTAGCATGGTCTTGTAAATGAGCTGATTTCATTTAAATTTTAGAGCTGAGATAATAGGTAAAGAGTAAACTATTTGCCCTTATTATTTGTTTACCATCCACAACTATTTATTACTTAACACCTTTTCCCAAGAATAGTTAGACCATTAAACAAACAGAGCTTCAGTTCAATATCTCAAACCGCCACTGATATATAAATTATTAGGAAAAACAATAAACGGAAAGAAATATAGCTAGCTTAGATACGGGATTTTATATGTTACAATGGTCCCTGAATATTGAAATAGTTTTAAGTAAATTACCTACTATGGAAATTGAAAAATTTTGTCACATTTCTGTCTGTTTCAATTACATATACTGGTATACTAGCTTGGGCCATTTACCTTGTTTAATTTATCTATAATATCAACAATAAAAATGCTTCTTCACGTGATTCACTTCAAATAAGAGCCTGTGGCATTTTTTTTCAACTTTTGAACCTCTTAACAATTAATTGTAAAATAATATTTAGTTAAACATGTCTACTTCCAATTAAAAAGTATATTATATCGTAAGCGTTTTCACTAAGTTTTCCATTATTACAAAGTACAAGTGAGATGTCACATTGTTGGGGCTATACATTCAAATGGAATTTTGCAAATAGATATACAGTATGTATTTTAATGGTACTCATATCAACTGACTTCCGGACCTCAAAATTTTATCTCTTCAAACTAAAAGTCCAATCCATTGGAAAATAATATGGCTATGACATACTTGTTATTCAATAGGTAATTGCGGGCAAAGCTACGAGTAAATGCTAGTTAATATAAATATGTATATACATATTTTTGTAATAGGAATAAATATATACATATTTTAGATGTTATTATTAGAATATAAATAAGTTCAACTAAGGCGTAATGTATGCAAACTTACCTGAACCCTTTTTTCCTTTTATATCTTGACCAACATACATTTCTCTAACTTTCGGAGCCTTATAACAATCTTCATGAAAGAGCCCCTTTCCATACTTTTCTGTAAATAAACCATCATATTAAAAAATGATCATAGCTGTTAAATCAGTGATAAATTAGATTAAGCATACATCAGTATTTTATAGTAACAGAATAACCGTGATTTGCTATGCTATTTGCTTATTTTACTTATTTTATTGTCTACCCGCTACTGCTTTGAATTAAATACTATAATAAATAATTGTTCATTAACTTTTGTAAGTAAAAGTCCTAAAATTTCCCTGTACATCACATATTTTGCTACTCTCATATTGCACAATCACAAGACTGTCAGGAGACATATGGAGGAGAATGTCAGGAGAGCCCCTTTATTATTATAAATATTGATATTTCTTTTCTTTTTGAGGTAAGGTTATAAGTTTGTTGTTAATTTAGTATGGTTTAAATATTTCAATAGATTCAATTACTTTAAATTATCTTTTGTATTTCAAACACTATGGACAACGTTTTTGGGTAAAAACATAAAATATGTACAATATTTAAATTCTAACTAATGTCATATTTCATTACATTAAGAACAATCATATCAAAGTTACTAATTAGATCAATTTCTTTCTAATTTCACACGTGCTTTGTGAAGCACATTAAATGTATAAATGCATTAATTACAATTATTGAATAAAGACTTTTTGAACTTGAAAGTCATACTAATGGTCATACATCTGTCGTTAGTACAGTTTTTAACACTTTACGAGAAAAAAACATTTAAAATCATATTACTTAAACTTTTCACCTTTTCGTCTTTTATATTAACCCTAACTATTACCATTTGCTCATTATTTTAATTCATCATAATTATTTCTTGCATTTTTTATTAGCACGTTGTATTTGTATTTATCGAGGATTGCAATGAACATATAGACAGTTAATAAATATATAAGGTTATCAAAACTTCCACCATTAAAGTTGTATAATATTTGTGATATAAATATTATATATAATATAATAGTATTCTGCACATTTTGTTGGTGCCACCCCACTTTAAGGAGTATCCCCCAATATTTTTCATGTTTTAGAAACTTTTTCAATTGAAATGTCACAAGCTAAATCCTATATGTTATCCATAGAACAAAAATTCCTTATATTGTTTTGTATGTTTAAAAAAATAATTGTGAGAGTTTATTATTGCTTAGCGGATCTAAATTATAATTTCACCTAGTAATAAACTGTCGTGATTGTAGTAAAAGATTTTCCTTATTTCCGGAGGTAAATATTGTATTCACTTATTTTGCACTGCTATGTTGCAGTTTTAGACAGTACAACAATAATAATTGCTATTTGTTGTTAGTCGAGCCTTTATATTCCTGTATGAGAAATAACATTAGTAACAATAACCTTAAACTCACAACGAATATAAATACCGAGGTATATAGTTTGATACAAAGATACAGACATGTATGTAAACTACAAAGAACAGACTTAAATTTTAAGGGTGTTCCACATGTGTATAATATGTAAAATTAACCATTATGTTATGGATGCCTATAAATCAACTGGACTTATAACCATCCGTGGTAATAGATGTTTGGTAATTTTGTTGTAATACAATCACTAGTACACTCAACAACATATTTCAATTATTTTTTTTTTTTTTATACTAGGAAAGCAAATTTGTAATAATAATTAGTAAAGATAGGAAATAAATATTTCTGTCATACAAATTTAGTTATTAAACAAATATAAATGGGATGATAAGTTCTTAAACCATGTTTTGTATTAATATCTTTAGTTTAAGTTTAGCAATATAGTGTCTCAGCAATATCTTTGTCTGGAAATATTTTGAGTTTTTAATACTTTTCTAGGGTTTTAATGGCGTTCATATATTTATACGTTATATACCTAGAAATCTAAACTAAAATTTATAATTTCTGTTTTCTATCTTATTATTTGTAAAACTAAATTAGTTTTAGTAAATATGATTAGTAAAACATAGGAAATAAATAATTCTGTTAAAAAAAATGTTTAATAGTTAATAAATATTAATCGGGCGATAATTCTTTACACTGTTTAGTTTCAATAAAATTCACATTGTAATAATAAAAATAAATATTTTAAATTTTTAAGCTTTTCAAAAAAAAATTAATATTAATAGCTTTATATTTTTACTAAGCAATAGAGTAATATAGGGCCTTAGCAAAATATTTATGGCTGTAAGTATTTTGAGTTATTAATATTTGTCTAAGGCCTTAGTTTATAGGAGCATATTTATATATTTATATTTATAAACCTACAACTCTAGACTAAAAATGTATAACTTTACGTTAAACTAAATAGATTTCGTAAAAACGTTTTGCTGACTAATTCTTTCCGGTGATAACAGAACTAACTGCTAAGGTACTCCAAATCAATGGTTTTAAACTTACTCAAATCAGGAGTATGAGGCTGATCCCTGAAGCCACATGGATCGTAGTCAGGATCGCTGTCTGTATCGTCTATAGCTGATGACAATTCATCTTCACTTTCTTCTTGTTCAAGAAGCTGGCGAACAGTAGCTACATTCAGTGGAGACCTCGATGGCTTTTTCTTATTTACTTTGATAATTCTAACCAATTTTATAACCGTAAAATCGACAGAAAAAGCACTTATAGCAGGTGTAACGCACTCCCAACATTTTAAAACTTGGATCAAACACATTTACATCTTGGATCACTAATAACTATTATTAAATGCTGTCTCATAACAAAACATAGAAAGTTAACTATATAGTCGGATGTTCCACCACTACCCCACTATGTATTACCATAACGAATAACGCGTAATGATGGACCCCAACGACGAACACCCCACGACCATACCACTGACTGAAGGAACTAGGCATACAGTAGCCACCTAGCGCGAACCTTGGAGCGGATAGTATCGTGTCTGCAGTCCCCCACCCCCCTCCTCATCACTCGCGACGTGACCACGTGTGCTATCAGTAACCAAGAATACACGGCGACACCATTGATTAGTATGACTGTCTGTATTATCACCGAGACTCGCTAGCATATCTCTATCTCTGTAATAATTATGGCCTGTTAAGTTTTCATAAAAAGTTAAGTATTGTTTTTTAAATATTGGGAGAGTAAAAAAGAACTGTTTTGCTATAAAACATATTAAATTTAAAAATTAGCCTATGTATTATAATTTGAAATATAGTAATATTTTTGTACAAATAAAGAAATGCAGGAAATTGTGGAAATACAAAGGTGGAATCTAGATTGAACTGCAGATAGGGAGTTATTCCTTCTTTTCAGCTTATCATTCAAAAAGAAATAAACATTAGTTTCCTCACGGGGACTAGGGTAGTGAGATATCGCATATCCTCATTTATTTGTTTTTTCAAAAACCATTTATGGGCGATTGCATAGCTACGGTGTTACATTTGTACAACCTTATGTGCTTTTATACAATCATAAAAAGGTAGATTAAATTGATTTTAAAGTGTATCAAAATACTTCCTAATATATATTTAAGATATTTAATTTTATACATAATTTACAGTATTAGCAGTAGAAAAACATGAAAAACTTCTATTACGAGTGTTACAAAACCTATGTTTCTGAAGAGAGCCAATGTCTGGGTAAGTACTTTGGAAGTCCCAATAGGGATTCAGTTTACAGACTGGTAGCTATGTTGATTGTAGCCCCTTTGGAAAATGTTAAATCTAATGCACTTTTTCGACTTTATTTTTAGTCCTATAATTCTGTGATATGTTTCATATTAAAGATATAAATGTATTTTACGCATCCAAAGGCTTTGTAGTTTTTTCGGTAGGTTTGTCAGGTTTTTGCGAAATTATTTGCAGATAAAATTAATTTGTATTTATTAACAGACATAGAACAAATCAAGTAGGCAAATAACACCCTTTCTTAAAAACAAATAAAATAGCATGTCGTGTATAGTCTGTAAATATATAATTACTCTGCAATATTAGGACCATTCTTGAGGTACGAAAAAGAAGTAATTTCTATTGTATATGCCAATAATAAGTGTACGATCTAATATGCTTCATAAATAATTAATCCCTTATATGGTACTTGCAGTTAACAGTTTCATTTTTTAAATCAGGGACACAATGAGCACATTATTTTTAAGTGGCAGTCCAAACACCTGTATAAATGTGTATAAATTATTATACAGATTATTCTTGGCCTTGACAGGGGATTAAATACAAAAACTATCTACAGTTTAAGCCAAGTCCATAAATATATTTATTGATGGAGTTATAAGTGATTTTTCATAACCAGTGGGGCGTAGCCCGCAGGGATGTTCGAAATAGGAATAGACCTAGGAGTTAATCAGAGACTAAGAATATCCATGTAAAATTTCAGTTCAATTGGTCCAGTACCTTTCACGTGATTGAACAACGCAAACACAAATACAAAAATATACGCTATTAGATTTTTATATAATAACATAGTATAATGTATTTTTTTTTATAAATCATCCTGAAGTGATTAGAAATAAGTTTTTGGGATAATAACAACATATGTGAACAAGAAATAAAGTAATAATGTAGAATAATGTAGAAAAGCGTTAAATAAATATTTGTACATAACAACATTAATATAAGTCTGATATTTCACAAATATTAACCATCACGTAAACACATATATATATGACAGCCAGCCTAAACGTATCTTATTTGAAGAACAGCGTCGTCAGGTGTACACTTCCAAAAACCCCTCGCAGATCGGAAGTTCCTTTTGATAAAGAACTTCCGGTGAGTTGCGAACTTAGCAGATTCTCATGGGAAGTAAACAATCCGTACTAATCTTAAATTTATTTCCTGTATTGTACTCACAAATAGGAAATAAAGATTTAGTTAGTTTTTAAATATAATTAAAGGTATT
Source organism: Homalodisca vitripennis (assembly GCF_021130785.1). Classification (NCBI taxonomy): domain Eukaryota; kingdom Metazoa; phylum Arthropoda; class Insecta; order Hemiptera; family Cicadellidae; genus Homalodisca; species Homalodisca vitripennis. The sequence goes on along the minus strand of NC_060213.1, from coordinate 93,140,180 downwards.
AGTTTTATATCTTACCATGGTTATGAAATACAATTTAAATTTAGTAGAGCTGTGTACTTGTCACATGTAGTATAGATTACTATTATTCATATTGATACATAATTACCGTTCTTATTAGTCCATATAAAATGTAACTAAAATTGTTTAAATTCCTATGAGGTATGAGTAAAATGTTGAAATCAACACATGAGAGGTCACATGAAGGCCATTTGTTCACTTTTTATATTTTTAAATTTTAATTCAATAGGAAACCCTTATAAAAATCATGTGACTGATTTAACTGCGTCTCAGAATATGCTTATATTTTTTACAGTAGATTCTGTAGTAGTTTAAGAATGGAAATAATTAAAACAAAATATAATTTTTGTTCTAAAAAAATTAATGAAACAAGGGGAGTCTCATCTCTTCAATGGAGAATTCTAAATACCTATAAGAACTCCGTTGACAGAGTGGAACTAGATAACGGAGTATTCTTATCTGATCCGTCTTTAGTAGCTGACACAATTAACAATTATTTGTTCGAAGTACATTCAAGTCAATATGAAAATTGTGTCAATGAGCTAAACGTAACACCTAGGCTGACGTCCTTTTTTACTTTTCCAACAAATGAAAATGAAGTGTTGCACGTAATTATGAAAAACAAAACATCTTCAGGTTTTGATAATATAAGTGTAGCATTAATCGAACTTATTCCACACATAATATCGCCTGTTCTTGCTCAGGTAATTAATTTAAGTTTCTATACTTGTCAATTTTCAGAACAACTAAAGTCCAGTATAGTTGTGCCAATTGACAATAAAACCGTTTCTGTTAAATTGGACAATCTCAGTCCAATTAGTTTAGTTTATTTTCGGATTTTTCTAAAACTAATGAGAAATTAATGAAAATAAGATTACTTAATTATTTAAATAATACAACATTTTTTAGTAAAAACCAGTACGGTTTCATGAAGGGAAAGTCTACTGAAGATGTCCTTGTTAGTTGTTACTGACATGATTTATTCTGGTTTAAACGAAGGTAAAACAATGTACTGGTCTTTTCGTAGATTTTAAGAAGGCATTTGATTTGGTAGACCATAGTATCATAATGGAGACGACTGCAGTGAGGGGCTTGGCCTTTAGCTGGTTCCGCAGCTTCCTTACCGGGCGAGAGCAGCGAGTGCGTGTTGGTCAAACTGTCGGCGCACCACTGCCCGCTAAACAGGGGTGCCGCAAGGCTTTCTCTGCCACTTTATTCTTGATTTTTATTAACGATGTATTAGAGAAAAATTTTAATGCGAAGATCAGTGCATTCGCTGATGACATAGCTTTTTTATACTGTCAAACAAATAGCATACAAAATTGTTACGGAACGAAATTAATGAAGATCTTTCAATTTTGAAACATTGGTGTAAATTAAATAAAATGTTAGTAAACGTTGAAACAACAAAGTATGTAAAACTCGATTTTAAAGATTTTAACTTTTATTCTGATTTCAAATTTCATGAATTAAGTTATACGGATAACATAGGAGACTTATGTAACTGTAAATATATTACAAAGGAAGACAATTTTAAATTTCTTGGAATACTTTTTGATTCAAAATTAACATGGGAAAATCATATAACAGTCTTGCAAAATAAACTTAAATCCACTATAAGAAAATTTTATTTTTTGCGAAATTTCTGTGATGACTGATTGTTACGAATTCTGTATTTTGCTCTGGTAGAGTCAAGCCTTCATTATGGAGTTGTTTGCTGGGGAGGGACGTATAAATATTTAATAGAGAGGTTAAGAGTCATACACAATCATTTTATGAGAATAATTACGCACAAAAGAATACGAGAGAGCTCCTTTCCTATTCGCATTCAATTTAAAATTCTACCACTGCAACATTTGTTTATTTTAAAAACTCTTATGCTGTTTTACACTAGAAGTGGTAATTTAGGAACAACGGGCTTAAATTATCCTACCAGAAGCACAGACCGGCAAATGTTCAGAACGCCTTAAGTCAACAAGTCAATACTAAAGCATTCTTTTCTTAACAATGGCCCAAATATTTTTAATAAATTGCCTTATAACATTAAAATGTGTGTGAATGTTAGATAATTTTGTAGTAAATTAAGAACGTTGTTGTTATTACAAGAAAACTGTGACTCATTTTACAAGAAATAATTTCCCCCTATAGTTATAATTTGAGTTATTATATAAATCATAAGTACAAATAAATTAGTATTTAATTAACATAAAGAAATATGTAAATAGCAAAGAATCATATATTTTACTTGTGTATATTTAACATAATTTCTAGTTTCTAGTTGAGAAGGAAGGGTTATTGAGATATATTTTTTAGTTTGTAAGATAAAGATTGTAACAAGGAAAGTTTTTTTAGTTCTGTTGGTGATTCATGCAGTCCATTATTAATCTTGTAGTGCAGGCGCCACGGGGAGCAGCCCGGCTAATATCTTAAAGAATCTATAGACTGGACTCTGATAAAAAACCTGTTTTATTTTGTTATCCACTGACCACACTACTTGCAAAAGTGGTCAGTCAATTCCGAGTTATTATAGTTATGTATTGATGTACATTTTATGTCGGAATAAATTCATTATTCATTCATTATTCGTTACTAATGTACTCATATACTACTTTAAATTATCTATAAATAACTTTGCTAATAAAAACATATTAAAAGTTCTATACAATTTACTGTAATACTTAGATTATGTGGGAGGTTATGCGAGAACAAATACTTTTTCGTATAAATAAAAAAAATCTATTAGTAGGCTACTTCAAAAGAAAATAAGTATAATAAAATAACAACTTGTTAAATGTAGCCTAAATTGAATTTATTATAAGTGAGTGATTGTAAATTTCTGTATCAGACAAAATTGCTGAATTGGTAAACACAATTTGTATTAATTTGAAAACAAAATGAGTTAAGGACTAACATATCTTGTAAAGATGTATATGAGAGAAAATCATATGAGTTCCCTAGCTGCTGATATTGTTAATCATAACATTACTACAGATATTTGAAATTGTGGCAAGCTGCCACGGGTGCGATCTATTGCGTGCAATCATTACTTTGATAATTTAATTTAGAGAACAGTACACGGGTATCGGTAAGAATATTTTGGTTGAAATGTATATAAATTCTTCGCCCATGATCTTGTTGTGAATTCAACGTTTAACTGTATAATATATACCTGAAAATGGCCAAAAAGATAACTGTAAATACGAATAATTTCACATAATTTACTTTAGCCTAAGCAAGTAAGACAATTAATTAATATGGTTAAATGTTTCAAAGTTTGGTGCGAACTCGATATTTACTTGTATACACTACCTGAAAATAGCCATTCACAAAAAAATGGATTGCTGAAGTGAGCAGTGTAAAGATTCCTAGTAGCGTGCTTTCAGCAAAATTATAGTGTGTATAATTGTATACTCTATGTATTGTATAATTGTATATTAATTGCATATTGTATTTGTACCTGAAAATCGTCATAGAAATGAACGGAGCTGTAAGTCTGAACAATATCAATGTGAATAAATACTTTTTATCTGGCAAATTAAGACAATTGGATCGTTCCTTTCACTTTACCTGAGTGGTATATGACATTCAGGTATGTAATCCCCAGCAATGTCTAGTACAAAGGGAAAGAATAAAAACTTTCCAGGAAATGAACGAAATAATGGTATGCTGACCACACTACTTATCAGAATGAAAGACATCCCTTTGAGGTCTACTTTTATATGCTTAGCAATATTAAGTATAATCATCATTACATAATATAATGTAAAGTAACTTTTTGTGTTTGTCTGTTTGTGCATCTGTATTTTCTAAACTATGCAACGGATTTGATACGATTTTCACTGTCGGCTTCGTTACAAAATAGGGGGGGATTTTAGGTATGATACATCAATTATTGAAAGTTGAAAAAAGTTTGTATTTTTGTGCGAAAATTGATATTTTTAGCTCTTTAATTGTTATTACTGACTAAACCTTACGACTTGTAACAAAATAATGTACTAAGAAACTGTACCTTTCAAAAAAGCCTACAAAAAATTCTGCGGTAGCATATATCTATATCCAACAATGGCAATGTGCCATTTCTCGCTCTCCCTCGCTCGAAGCGTGGGAAGTGTGCGACAGTGACTGGTTGTTAATGTATCCATCATCGCTTTGAACGGCTAATTGTATTGATTTGTAATGTAATGTAATATTTTTAACACGTTCATATCTCTATTTCATAAGAGTGTTATTATTTTTTTAAGAGAAGTACAACACGTTTAGTTTGCAGATTTTACTAGTTTAAAACCTTTTATTTCATTCGATGTTATTGTTACACTTTTCAGTAAGCTTCTACCAAAATTTTAAAAGTGAGGTTTTTATGATGTGTATTACAAATTTTTTCAGGAAACAGAGTTAAATTATTGATGACAAAAGTTATTATATTAATTTTTATAAATGTTTAGATTTTAATTTCTATTTTTTCACTGTCACCTGGATTTTTAAGCAATTTCCGTTATTGAAAAAAAAAGAATACAATGTGATAGTAATGAAGAGGGGAGTGTTAAGACATTATGTCAAAAGACTAAAACTATTGTATACAATTCTCTCACGGTCCGATACCTCAGACTATCCGGAAGACCTCGCGGAAGAAAAATTTTATTGAAATTCAGAAGAAAAATAACTGTATAATATCTCAGTCTTGATTCCATCCAAATATAGGCCAACTTTTAAAACCCTGTCGGTGGTGAACAATGTGGAAAGCCTTAATTGCCTAAAAAGAGAATTAAATTGTGCTCATTTTGACTTAACGGAAGCCATTTTCGAAGACATAAAGAAACAGCGGAGATTGTGGAGATTGATGAAACCCAAATTTATATGCATATATTAGCCTACGTTATTGGTTTCAAGAAAGAGGGACTGTACAGTAATTAACTAAGTTAGTGTGGTGTAATAGAACAGTGCAAATTAGATTGTACGTTATGGAGAAATACAAAATTTTATCAAATATTTTGAAGAATTTTGAGTTATTGATATTAGTTTGAAGCTTTCAAGATTAAACTATAATTTTTTGTATGAATAGGGTTAATAATCTTCACATCTGTTGTGAGGACACCCTGATGAGTTGAACAAGAAAGTAAAGATAGGAGATAGCTCAAAATACATCTTTTGATAAATAAAGAAGAGAATTAAAAAAGTTCAGTTGTGGTGCTTCATACGCTCGTTTCTTGGTATACTGGACGAAAGTTTAGCCTGATCAACTTAACAAAGTTATATTTGCTTAGTGGCGCGCCAACACAAAATTCGTCAATTACCAAGGTAACGGAGTGTGTCCGTCCCGACCTTGAACAGATAGATAACGTGGTAGTTGTTATCTGTTGCAATGAAGTAGGCGACTGTATGACGACAGCTGAAGTTCAAAGTTCGTCCACCTAGCGCTGGGAGTGATGAGTCACGAATTAAAAGTTGAGATTAGGACATCATGGACTGTTTAGCGGAGTGCAGAGTTCAAGACAGATAACCGAGTTCAGCTCTGTGGGACGATTTCTGTGATTTTTCTATATTTTTGAAGAGGGTTCTTGTTTTCGTTCCGGATTGTACGTCAGACAGACTGCACGTTAGATGTGAACTAAGATGGGTTTTATATTGGCCTTTAAATTTATAGTAAAATTTAAATTGTAACATTTTGTTTTATATCTAATACTTAATATTTGACACGAATATACAGTTAAAAGTTCATTAACAATGACGCTATACGTTTTTTCTTTATAAACAGAAAAATATTGTTAAAATTTTAGAACATTTTGAGCTAGTTGGAATTGGTATATTAATTCAGAAGCACAGTGCAGCGAAATTTCATTTGCATAGTTCTTGCCGACTGGCCGACTGTTTCAAAGGGGTTTTGTTCAGTGTCAAATTCTGGCCATCTTATGTTTCAGGGCATTTGTAAGGTAGATGAATATTTACGTAATAGCTGAAATCTAAAACGGCGTAAAAAATATCTGTTTTTTTTCCTTAGAGAATGTACTTACTATATAGTGTAAAAAAATTGAACATAATAAACAATGTTTACACAGAACAGTTAATTATAATTTACATGCTCCTTTAACTATTTCACACTTTTACTGAACAAGATGGGATTTTTCGCTATTTTAAATACCAGTGAGGAGTAGCTCGGATGGATTTCGAAATAAAGGCCTATATTCATCCCAGGGACCGTAAAAATGTCCATGTAAAATTTCAGTACATTTCGCTGAATAGTTTACGCGTGAAACCTAAACAAACAAACAATAGCACTTTCGCATTTATAATATTAATTAGGATGTACTAAAGTTGTTTTCGATAACGAAATTCTGCAAAAAAATTCTTGAAGATCGTGCATGATATCCCGTTGAGTTTCAATTCGCCCATCTGATGATGACGAAGAATATCGTTTAAAATAGATGATACTTTTCTAGGTTGCCTTCAAAGGGTTGCGACTGATAACCATATCATTTATGGAACGGTCGGATTTTACTCTGGAAATGCGGGTTTATGTTCAAACTTTTATAAATTATAATTATTCTTCAATTCAGTTGCGCTCATGTCTGCAAAACATAATAAAATTGAATTCATTGTTTGTGTTTTATAATTTTATGTTGTAACAATTTTTGGCATTTATAAACTAATATTTTTTGTGGATTAACGGAAACGCTCTGTTAAAATGTTTCTCAACATCAGTTTTATTGAAAACACTGTTCCAATATTTGGATGCAATATTTTTCTTAAGTTTTATTTGGTTGTCTCTAGAAAAACTTTTACTTTTTTTTGTTAACCATGTTTTCTACTAAGAAACTGGCAAATAAAAGCATTCACCGTGATCAGGCAAACTATATTGGACAGTTTTGTAAATTTGTTACGTAAAAGACATTATGAAAAATGTTATAAATACGGTGCCTCCTCTTTTAAATGTCAGGTTGATACCTGTAATAGTTTGTCGTCTGTAACAAAAAAAGGTATCGAATTAGAGTATTTGCTTGACGAGTAACAACATTAAAATCTCCAAATATAATAGATAGATTTTTGTTGGTTTATATATGTGAAACAATAATTATTTAATTATTATGAAAGTTATTTGCCGATCGTTAACACGTGTTTGTGCCGCACTTTGTGTATGAAAACCTGTAATTATATAACTAAAATAACAACATTTCGTGCTTTGTAAATATTGAAGTAAATTAAATTTAATATTTTCTGCCTATGTTTGTTCATACCGGCCCGCGCTCCGTGTGTATAACACGTCTGTGAGTGGATGTCAATCGCTTGACTGTTAACAAAACACGATTGCTTATTTCATGTGTAATGATTAAATGTGTAGTTGTATATGCAGTAAATATATAGTCTATAAAAATATATGTTGGTGTAAATGCCAATTCCGTTTTATTATGGATGAAATGGTTTTAAATTAAAAAAATTACGCACATTACATATTATTTAAATAGTAAATATACGCTCCCATTTTCAAATTGATGCTGGAAACACAATCAAATTGCTTTTCTTGACCTAAGCAAAACTTTTGACTACTTACACCAGATATTACTTGTGGCACTACTAAATAAATTAGGTTTTAATAAAAATAACAATGTTACAAATGTTTACCACCTTAAAGTGATTCAGAAGTAGAGTAGCGTCAAGGATAAATCCAACAAAAGTGCTTGAGATTTAAAAATTAGTATTTTATTGTTGGTGTTTTCATTTTAATGAATAACCAATAGTCCCCACTGTACTTAAGAAGAATATCACACCGTGCAGCAATATACGAGTTGTTCTGAAAGACAATGTAATTTTAAAGTTGTGTTCCTGCCCTCTCAGATCGTCTCATTTATCACTTCACGTGATGGATTACAGGATTGATTATTTACTAAATTAATTATTGGAACTTTATATAGTACCGTATAAAAGCCTTCGTTTCTGGATAATGCCTACATTAATATTCAAGCCTTTGAGACAGTACCATGTGCGTAGCTTATTACATTACAAGATGTAGCCTGTGCATTAAATTTTGTGTATTAAACTCGTACAATAAACGTTTCTGAAAATGGTCAGTGACATGAATATTGTCATATAAATAAATAGTGTCATTTGTATTTCGAATTTAACAAGCAGCAAGTAAGACCACTTACATTGTTTGATTAACCGTAAGTAAATACCGTTTAAGTATATGCCTACAACTAAATACTATTTTAAAACTTATTTTAAGTTATTATGATTTAACAGCAGTAAGTGTTTTAAAAATCATCAACGCTATTCTTTTACTCTATTAAAATATAAGTACATCAGAAAAGAGTGTAGTTATTTAATGGAGTTTAAATGATACGTGGATATTTATCAATTTATAACTAACAAGTGACAATATAGTAGTAGTGTGAATTGGATACTGGGGAAACTAATGCCCATTCTGTTCCAGAAGTGATCAATATCACATGTTAGGAATTGTATTGCTAATTCCAGAGCTACAGGTTTCATATAAAGCTAGATTAGCCTGAGAAGCGTACATACAAAAGATCCCAAAAGATCGTCATACAATAGAGTTTCGTAACTAACAAATTTGGCTGCAAATATTCACATGTTTGATAAGACTCAATATTAATGTTTTGTTTACAACATTTTCCAAATTCAAATAAGTATTTTTTACAAAACAAATTATCTAGGTGTTTCATTTTGATAGTATAAACAGTTCGCAAATTGCTATGTGCAATGTTTTAGTATACGACAAAAATTTGTCCCGAAATATCGTGTTCACTGAAGCAAGTTATACGAGCTCTCGTTTAGCATCCTTTTGTATAAGTATATTGCCTCCTACCATTTTCATAGTAAATAAAATAATGTAAACACAAATTAATAATAACAGTATAAACAACTTAGTATCAAGTAAAAGGATATTGTAATAAATGGCTACAGGTCATGTTTTAATGTGATTCAGGTAGTGTTAATGATAGTTAGGTACGTTTATTATCATACCAATGTAAGATGCTCGCGGCACGGTGCGGGGCGGGCCGGGTGCAACATGTCTAAAATGTACTTCGCTTTATCTGCACCTTCATTTGTTTTTGAGAAAAGCATTGTAGTATACATATAAATATATCTAACCCTGTAGCATTGCTAATTGATGGAGACAATAAAAAAAAAACGTTTTTTGACTATATTAAATATACTTTACATGCATATTGTTTACACAAACACATCTACATTAATGTTAATTACATGTCTTCAGTAATAAATCATTCTTATAAAAGTGAAGAAGTTAAAATAATTTATAGATATCAAATATATTCCTTCTTACAATAAAAGATACATAAGTTCTTTTTATTTGGAGATGACAAAAAATATCTGGCCTCATAGATTGATACGCACAAGGAAAGCTAGTTAGTAATATATATTGCCTATCTAATTAGTATATTTAGTCCCCGGTGTGTAGAGTATTATTATACAGTTCATAAAAATAGGTGCTAATAATCGGTTTTGTAAGGGTTAAGGAAAATTAATTAATTTTTAGCACACCTTTCTTCAAGACAAATACAACAAATACTGTGCGACAAGTACTGTTTTTTTACTGTTATTACTTTTTGATTAATGATGTGTTAAAATAGAAAAAACTTAAATTTTTAACACAAAGCTGTGTTTTCTCCATAATTTTGATTGTCACAATCCACAAAATAAAATATATTTGTCTTTCACTCTAATACATGAATGAATATTGCCCAAGTAGTAAAAATTGTTTCATAGATGATATTGGAGTAGGTTTTAATGTGGTAGACGTTTGAAGTGACATTTTTAGCGTGTGAGAGAGATCGCCGGGACCTGGCTCCGTCTTTAGAAGACCAAACTATAACCTAGTCACAAGAGTATATTTAGTGGTACATAAATAAACTTCAGAATTTTATGAAGACAGCAGTACCGATTACTTGATGAATTGAGTATAAAAATATTTTTAACGAATTTCTAAGAGAACAAATACAATTAAATCAAATAGTATACTGCTACTTTAGAATCTGCCAAATGTAGTGTTCAGGAAGGTCGAAGGAGAGAGAGAGAGAGATAAACAGATGGGACAGATAACTTCCGGGAACTTGGAGTGGAGGTGGAATGGGCCAGCGGGCTGCTTATCGCAGAAAACAGGAAACGATGATGCTCATGCGATCTCGCGGTCAGAGTCTGCTATACTGTTGCAAGTTCAATTTTAAAGATGCGTTAAGAATTGCGGCCGCATTCTTAATGATAAATATCTATCTACGTAGTAAGAGAATGTTTACATATAAACACTACAATAGGTAGGTTAAAAATCCAGAATTCCTAACATTCCTGTCGTATGACATTATTTATTTATTGGCGTACGTATACTACACGCTCCGTGAATAACGCAACAGGCTAAATAAATGTCTACGTGATGTTTGGTGACGGATCATTTTTGTTTAACATCAAATCTCACTATTAGGTGTTATGTACACAAACCGATTCGTACACAAACCAAGTATTCAGTCGGATCAACAGAATGCTCACGTACACTGCTTTATAAAATTCAAAAGAAATAACCGTATTTAACGAAGCTCCCTGAGGTGTGGCGTTAAAATAGTTTTCACCCTGCAGTTCTGCCTCCTACGGCCCCAAACACATTCAGTATGAATTATAACTACGTTAAGGCGTTCATTGTCAAATAAACCATATCATATATAAGGCATGTCCAATATTAAAATCTGTGAATTTGCTTGGTCTTCTGCATTTATGTTACAGATTTGACTTCTTCGTAGTATACGAGTTTTATTAAAAGTGCTGATGACTAGTTTCAATCATATATATTTGAGTTCATATCAAATGTAAGATAATCATATATAACATTGAGTTTAATCCAAAAAAACTATTATATCAAGATTTGTAAAAAGACTTTCATAACAAATAACAGTCCAATTCAGATAGGTGTCTACCTCTCAAAACATGTTTAATATTAAGATATTAAGACATCGTTGTTAAGACATTAGTCATAGAGTATCTATAACATGGTTTTTGTATAATCCATATTAACACTCTTGTCAGCTAAAGTAACTAGGTGACAGGTTTTTGTCTCTACCCAATTCGAGTTCTTGGGTAATTTATTTCATCCTAAAAGCTTTGGCCTTCTCTATTTAATTAAAATTGTACCTTTATCTTAGAATAAACCATAAAAACACAATGCGAAATTTCGTTAAATTCACGAGTGTATACTGTATATAATTTCCCGTAATAGTGTTCTGAAAATTGTTTTCGTGGGTTTCACCTCAAGATAGTCTGGGCTCAATAACTAGACATTTTAGCAATTATTAAAAAAGTTAGACAACTCAGTATCCACTTGGTTTTACAGCTTTAAAACCAGACACACATGTATTTAAAGCTCTTGCTACAGTAAAGTGTTTAGCGAGTCGTTTTTGGTATTTATAGTTTAAAGTTTAAATAACAGTATTAATTTAGGTGAGAAATAATTTTGTACATACTTGATCCCTTTCTGACGACTCAGAACAAATTATACATTCACGCTACCATTCTGAGGAGCCACTCATCAGAATAGGACAATCCTCAGAATTGGGTCGTTTGCGTATCTATATATATATATATACAAAACCTCTTAGACCTGCAGTAGGATATAAGGTGTATGTATTTACAATATTTTATGACATTTATAATATGTATCACGGGTGCAACACACCAACTCAGCAATGTCAAAAAGTATATTAAAACAGGAATGTTGCTAATCATATAAGTTTAAGGAATTTATGTAAATAAAGTGTCAAAGTACTAGATTCAATCTCACATTCCAGTAAAGCTCCTAACATTTTATATTAAATTTTGTTAGTACATAAAAATTGGTGTCGATGAAGATTCATTCCTTTTATGTAATTGGATGAGCATTAGCCAAAAGTATTTTTTCATAAGGTCATCTTATATTCAAGTTTATTATATTACTTGAAATGTTACATACGGAATCGTTATTTACACTTCTCCTGATCTACTGATATACTGATCATAACTTCACCTCTAATAAAGACATTTTACATTTCATTAAATTATTTATACATAGGAAAAATTTATTTCAATACTGGTGCATTACAATTTATAGTATATAAATAAGTGTTATCAAATATTATATTTAAAAGAAGTGGTGCCTAAATTATAATCCTGCCCAATAAGGTGGACTCTTAGTGTTAGAGAGGTAATATCTTTAGAGAAATAGCTCCAGTTCACATTTAGCCAGATGTGTAGTTTTTTAGTACGGTTTTCATTATAGAATCACACTAAAATTTATATTTATTCCTATATCCCAGTATTAAATGTTATGTAATATATACATATATATATATATATATATATATATATATATATATATATATATATATATATATATATATATAATACAATTAATAACAAGTAATATGTAAATTTAAGTAGTAATGACTGTTAATACATTATACAATTGTCAATGCTCCAATACGATGTCATTTACTAAAACAGGAGGGTACTGCTAACATCAAACAAGCAGATTAATTACTGTCTTGAACTGTAACCCTTGTAATTGCCGTAACCCAGCACCAAACATCTCAAGGTCTTAACTGTGTTGATTCTCTTAACTTGGTATTATATATCGCGTGGGATCATACTCCACCAAAACATCATTTTACGTGATCACAGTAAACTCCTAGATCATTTTTATGTATAATATAAATTTTATATATTTTAATACAGAGAGATTTTATGAAAAATATGAAAACCATTTGTGATAAAAAAAATTACAAACATAGAGTTTGCTGTACTCAAAGAAAATACAAACTAAGCTTTTTTATTTTCACATTTATTTTAAAATAAAATACACCCATAAGAGTTAGTCGTCCCGAGAGAACTTTTTATGAATCAATCCCTATTGTTATATCTATTCACATAATTAATTATGTATCCTCCTCATTTTATTATAATGGACTATGTAGTCGTTAATTAATACGACACTGTATGGGATTTTTTTAATAGATTGTGCGTTTACACACACACAAATATATATAAATTATTATTATAAAGATAGTAATGAATAGTATGACACTATAGTGGTGGGATTGGCTGGCGATAGCCTGAACTAACCTTAAAACTATTTCCTAGAAACCACGTGCTTCTAAATGTGGTAGTTTATTGTTTTGTTTTGTTTTTTCGCTCCGATATTCTTAGTAGATAATATTTATTTAATGCTCCCGGCCAAAAATATTTTAGCAAATCTAAATTTAAAAATCCTGATGCGGTTTCCCAAAAGCATATTTATTACCCCGGATTTGTTTGCATACTTGTCACAATTACAATTACAAAGGATTTTACAAATATTAAATAGCACTAAGGATACTGAGTACATTTTTTTTATAAATGGGGGTATTTTAGCTAATCAAGCAGTACACCAGGCCCACGTTGTAAGCAGCTTTGGTAGTTGCCACTTATATTTTATTGGTGTTATAGTATACGTTTTTCAAATGAAGAATTCCTATATAACATATAGTCTAATTGAAGAATATAGTAACGTAATATGGAATGGAAGTTGGGCATAAGTCACTTTTGTATGAAAACTTCAGTTCAAACAAGGAGACCAAACAAACTTCTCCTGAGTCAACTGTTTATCAAAACCATGCTGAACCGTTGTCAGATTTATCAGTGGTATCTACGTTTAAAAACTTTCCTCTAATATAAATTACTTGCTAATATTCTATTTGTAAGAATTTGGATTATTGTAACAAAAAAACTCATTTTCGCGATACTCTACATGTACTTTTTATTTATTTAAAAATATTTATTCAAAATTTAACAGACGCAAAAATTAAGTGCATATTAATAATTGATATTTAATTGGCTTCTATTCCATGACATTATTCACTCGTTTCAACAGATAGATGATTAATTTCCTTCTAAATCCTGTACTGGTTTTATTGGAATATTTGCTTGTTATATAAATTTGGCATTTTATCAGTTATTATCACTATACGTTCTAAAATTACAGATGAATATGTTTGCTATACAACATTTGTATTAACCCTTTAAAATAATTATACAAACAGGTAATGAATAATTCGAAATTTTGACGCTGTGATATATGTACACAATATATAATACTACCTCTAACATTTAAAACCGTTACTGATAACTATTTTCTTTTTAAATGCCGCCAAAACTCTATAATATATAATAAAATGTTACATAACCTTATAGAATATTAAATCCTATTCCGTAGTTAAGTACAATTTATAGTGAAAATTAAAGTCGTGAGCTTATTAAATTGTAATAGCAGTTTAATTGGCCAATTATGTGAGGTTATATTTCAAAGATATGGTTCAACATTTTAATGCTAACTATTAGTTAACAAACCCGTGGTAGCAGTATGTCAGTTTGTATGGAAATACCGTTATTATTGAATGAGCACAATTCTGCTGTTGGTGTATTTAACAATATGGTTGGATTTTTTTTACGTAGAAATATATTTGCTAGATTGCTAACTAATACAAATATGTATAATATATTTTATAATAATAACTCATTTATAATAACTAATAACCTCATATAGTTTTAGACTGCTAACAGTGCAATACAGGTTATAGTAATTAGAACAAACAATACCACAACCCTAACGTTATATTTCATAAAAATTAAAATTTCAGTGAAATATAAGTGAAGTTTAAATTTTAAACTAATTATAGATATAGTATATTATTTATTTATTTCTTTTTGTATATTGTCATAAATATTTACGCATTTTTGTATGATAATAATAAAGAAATATTCAAACGTTTGTTTCCGTTAGTCCTAGCTAAACGAGCAAATTTAAGTCCCAATGTTTTTACCAAATTATTCTTTTCCACCTGCTTTTTGTTTAGACCGAACCCCAGTTCACGCGATATTATTTAATTTTATGTGCACGCATGCATATACGGAAGGTGATATTTAAAAAATCTTCTAGATGCAGTAAATAATACTTACAGATAGATAAAGTAAACTAAAATACTTTAAAACAAAAACTTAAATCCAAACGATACGAAGAAAACCTCTCTTGTAATTCTTTAAAGTTGTAACTTGCTATCAACTATACTAATTATATGCGTTCATAAACTTTAATAATTAATTCTGATTCATTTTAAACTAGTTACTTATTCCTATTTACCGCTCATTTTTGAAAATATCGATCATAATTAATTAAACATGAGATATCTAAAACCTTTACAAAGTAGCTTGACTAGATGTTAGCCGCATTTTTGCAAATTCTGAAGTCGAAGTCTATAGATTACTTAGTAAAATATTATTAATGTAATATCATAGTACCTTGTGATATTTGTTTCAATGTAGTTTGGCATTACCGAGGAACATATTTTATTCAAGGGTTTACTGTGTATACCTATAGGAGGTTAGGCAACTGACCCTTATACTAGATTTTGCGCGTATAGGAGAGTTTTTTTAGTTCACATTAATTATAATTGCAACACCTTTCATTAAACAAGGTTGATATATTTAATATACAGAGTGAGTTTTATGTCCTGGCACACCTGGATATAATTTAAACGGCCCGAGATATCTATGTGAAACCTTGAACCTACCTATTATAACATATTTTTTGCCCACCTTTTCTAAAGGAGGTATATGTGCAAACTACAGGTCTCTACGTTTATTTTAACAGATTTTATGACAAATTTACAATTGTGCAAGGGGGGGTGTAAAAGGGGGTAACTAAACATTTTTAAATACAAACCCCTATTATGTCTCAAGTTTTTAAACACGTCTAGCACACTGTCCAAGATATTTTCATTGGCATGGTTGGGTTTGCTTGGTGTTTACATCCATAGAACTGTAAACCTTATTTTAAAGGGTTTCTTCCTCAAAGCGTTCATTAAGAGATATATAAAGAATATTTTAACTACTAGTTTAAAAGACACGTCCCGGCAGCATTATTGGTTATAGCTCCACATTAAATATTGTAGATGAAGTTTTGTTCATACATAAACATGATTGACTTTGGTGAAGATACATAGATTTAAGAGTATTTCGCTTACCATTATTAAATATTATTACTCAGACACGGAAATTTTGAATAATCCGTCATTTATACATGGAAATAGTTGACGTCGATATTAGTAAACTAAAGAATCTAAATTCAGTTATTAAAACACTTTTTATATTATATAGTTTAAATAGTTGCTAGTATAATTGCGTATATTGATATATTAGAAGAATAATTTGTTATAAATAGTTACTGTTACTGTTTAAGATGGACCGTATATTGGTTTATTATTTTAGTCACCATAATAAAATATAACAAAAGCAATTGTTTAAAATTATGTGACGATTTCGAAAACTAAGACACATATTTTTAGGACACGTCACTAAATGAAGATTTAAATTTTGTTGTAGTGAAATTTTAATATAAATTTATTATGAGGATTAATGTTTATAGATACAAATAATATAAAAGTATATATGTTGTATACTATAATAATATAAACAACGAAACGTAATTTTCTTAATAGCTATTGCATTTACCTACATAATAATGCAAGCGGTCAAAAATTATTAAATATACAATATTATATCCATGTTGCATCTCTAAAATCTTAATTATACGGTTAATTCTCAATATATTTGTAAATTAAATTAGATTTAGTAAAAGCGAGTATTTCATAAACTTTATTATTTCCATGCTCAAACAGAACCTATTTACCTATTTTAGCTCTACCTGTATTCATTTATTCAAAATAGACATTTTTAAAGATTTCAGGATTCCATCTTCATCGAAGTCTATTTAGATAGAATTAGTTAATCTAGCAGTGTGTAAATACATTTAATTTTGTAATGCATTATGCAATGCTTATTAAAATATCTTTCAACTTACAAGGAGTCGGATTTTAAAAACAATACAATCTGAAACAAATAACTCCAGTTCAATATGTGTGCCGCTTTACGTTACTTATAGAGAGAATAATTCACTAATTTTACATTAATTATTGAGTAAAAAATAGGACGCGATCAATGGTAGTCATAATATCGATCCTCTTTAGTTCTTACTAACATACTGTATGTGGAAGAAGTCTCGTAAAGGCCCATTAGATTTAGACGTATGAAGAAAATTAATTTAACCTGTGATAGTACAATAATGATTAATCCTCTTACATATATAATGCAACTCCTAATACAGAATGATTCAATATTAGATGTCATAGAATATTAGAGATGTAGCCTCGAAAAGTGTTTGATAAATATATATCAAATAATAAATATATATAATTTTAAACCTTTTAACACTTTTTACATTTTTATTTTCATACTATGTACATTTTGAATTCTGGGAATTCAACTTCAGGATGAATTCCCAGAATTCGAAATTTACATAGCATGAAAATAAAAAGTTTAAAAAGTGTTAAAAGGTTTATAACTATATACATAGTCATAAAATAATCTAAAACCCAGTTTAAAGCAACTTGAAATAATCTCTATGATAATTATTTTGGATCATTTAAATCTTTGGCATCATGTTTGTTAAATATTATTTGATTTTTGAACACGTTTCAATCTAAGTTAGGCTAAATTCATCAACGACTAATATCAAAGCTAAATATTCTTCTTGCTCTTCCAATATTGTATGTAAGCTATCAATAATGTTACAAAAATTCAATAGGCCGCCATTTTAGTTAGTATCAAGTTTCTCACTTTTGGTCAAAGTCGTTGTGCTTTTTAAACACTTTTAAAAACTTTTTCTCTGGCATGTTGGACGCGTTGCTGACAATACATTCATCATTAAATGATGAATGTATTGTCAGCAACGCGTCCAACATGACAGAGAAACAGTTGTTTTCACTTACAATGTAGATAACATTTCATCAGCTTTGTTTCGAAAGCACAACGACTTTGACCAAAAGTGAGAAACTTGATACTAACTAAAATGGCGGCCTATTGAAGTTTTGTAACATTATTGATAGCTTACATACAATCTTGGAAGAGCAAGAAGAATATTTAGCTTTGATATTAGTCGTTGATGAATTGAGCCTGACTTGTGTTGAAAAATCAAGTAATATTTAACCAAAATGATGCCAAAGATTTAAAGGATCCAAAATAATTATCATAGAGATTATTTGAAGTTGCTTTAAACTGGGTTTGAGACTATTTTATGACTATGTATATATTTATAAACCTTTTAACACTTTTTAAACTTTTTATTCTCATGCTATGTAAATTTCTAATTCTGGGAATTCATCCTGAAGTTGAATTCCCAGAATTCAAATTGTACATAGTATGAAAATAAAAATGTAAAAATTGTTAAAATGTTTAAAATTATTATATATATATATATATATATATATATATATATATATATATATATATATAATATATATATGTATATTTATCAAACACTTTTCGAGGCTAAGTCTCTAATATTCTATGACATCTAATATTGAATCTTCCTGTATTAGGGGTTGCATTCTAGATGAAAAAATATTGATAATTATTATACTATCAAAAGTTGAAAGAATTTTCTTAATATGCCTAAAACTAAACGGCCTCTACGAGACCTCTTTACACATTCAGCAAGTTATTATTAACTGAAGAGAATCATTATTATGACTAACATCGATCGCCTCCTATTTTTACTCAATAATTAATGTAAAATCGATGAATTATTCTCTCTATATTGTAAGTAACGGCACACTTGATGAACTGGAATTATTTTTTTCAAATTATAATGTTGTTACAATCTGGCTTCTTGTAAGTTGAAAGTGTTTTCAATAAGTTATGCAAAATTAAATGTTTTTACACACTAATAGACTAACTATTTAAAATGATGATGAAATCCTGAAATCTTTAAAAATATCTATTTGGATAATGGAACAAAGCTAAAATAGCTGATTCTGGTTGAACATGGAAAATACAGTTTATGAAAAACTCACTGTCACAAAATATAATTTTATTTGCAAATATATGAATAATTAACCCTTTACTTAACATTTTAGAAAAGCAATATTGATATAATATTGTTTATTTAAAACTGCGCTTTCACCGCCTGCATTATAATGCATTACCTGCATGCAATAGGTATTAAGAAAATTACGTTTCAGAGTGTATATTATTTCATTATAAAACATACATATTTTTATATCATATGTTTCGATAAAACTTAATACTCTTAATAATACAATAATACATTATTAAAATAATAATATATTATATTAAAATTGCACCACAACCCAATTTAAATCTTTATTTAGTGACTTGCAGAGAAAGATGCGTCCTAGGTGTCGAAATTCTCACATAATTTTAAATATTTTCTTTTGTGATCTTTTAATATGGTGACTAGAATAATAAACCAGTATACGCTCCATGTTTTACTACCATGATATCTTGTTCTTTTTTAATACCTGGACTTAGCTCTTTTAGAACGTCTATGCATAAGGCACATAGCTCTTTTCCAAAAATGTCAATTAAAAATTTTTTTTTAAATATTTTCATTACATATAAAAGATTTTTAAAGACATAGAAGAGTTCATATATTTATAGAAACCATGTTTACTTAATTTCAATTAAGAAAAATAATTATAATACGAATAAAACAGTGTTTTGTTGTTTTCCAAAAGTTCTTAAAATGGCACATAGCTCCATTTGAACTGGAAGGCTTCATATAGTAGAATGCATAAGTAAAAAATCCATATATTTAATACAATGTTGAGAGCCTAATTTGTTACATATTTTTACTCAAAATTATAATAATTATAGAATTATTGTTTCTTGCGAGGTTTACAAATGACTATTGGTAGCAGAATAAAACTACATTGAGAATATTTAAGACCGTAAGAAACCCATTGCCAATTATTATTAAGTAAAACTAATGATACGTGTCTTTAATAGGCACTCAAACATTGAAAACTATGTAGTGAACCAATAAAGTATAGAACACAAACGTTTCTGCTAAATTATTATGCAATGAATATGTAGAACTAAGTGATATGATACAAATATTTCAGTAACACCGGGCATTTAATTCTACCAAACGGAGGAAACTGTATAATTGTTTGTCTGATTTTTACTTAGATAAAATGTCTTCTACAAGGAAAAACAACAATCTCGCTCACTGTGAGTACATTTATCTAGTTATCATCTGTTATGTTAATGCATATTTTATTGATAAGATACATTGCTGAGACTATATTTAAGAGAATCATTACAATACTTTTCAGATTAACTAATTTCTACCCTACATAAAATTAACCATTGCAACAAGGACGACATTATATTCATACATTAATCATGAATGCATGTTCTCATTAAACAACATTTGCCCCAGTGCTTTATAAAATATTACTTAGTAATATACTTCGTAATTATTGTTAATAAAAAAAGTATGAATAAAGATGAAATTCATAATCGGATTACTGTCCTTTAATCTTGACTAATAATAAGCGAGAGTGAAACAATAATAAGCTAAAGACAAATAAAATTAACGGCCATAAATGAATGTTAAAACAAGGGCTAGTGATGATTAAGAATTACGAAGCTAAGTAAAACATCAAGTGTAAAGTCTGAATTTACAAGGGTGTGGAATATTTAAGTGCTTCGGACATTAGAAACTAATTGCTGTATAAATGTCTGTAAACATGGGTCATTAAGTGGTATGAGGTCACGTATTAAATCATTTTCAAATTTCTTATAGTTTGTCATAGAATTATAGACGTATTACTTAATAATAGTGATAATATTGTCTCTAATTAATAATGTTTTATTATTTTACTGTTTTGACGTCAAATATGAAATTTAAGTATATATTAAATTAACTGAGACATACGTTTCCATTTCACATTACATCGACTCATTGCTTACATAAATAAATTCCTTAATTACTTTAGTTTTGAAGGAGAAAGTAAGCAAGTAAAGTATTGCAGTAAGGAAACACATTTAAACCAAAACAGTACACTTAGAAAAGGGTGAAAATGCTAATAGTTTTTTTCACCTCTTAAAATATATAACCATCTCATTTATAGGCATTTTATTTTGATTTGTTTCCACTAATGTCATGTATGATGATTAATTAAGTAAAAAATTTGAAATTCCCAGTACTGATACTCTTAATTTCCCGAAACTTGGTGTAACATTTCACCTAAATATAACGCTAGCATATTTAAAACACTAGTTTCTTTTAAAACATATCATGTCTCACATAAGCATAAAGTTAAGAAAATTATTACCCTGTTACATTCCAAAAGTAATTTATCTTGATTTTCATTTAAACAAAAATGTTGTTCTGTGCTTAAAACATGGTAATGCGGAGTATACAAACACTTGATTATGTGCTGAATCACAGTCTAGTACCTCTGTGTGTACATTTTTTTTCTATATCTGAACGTCTGTCGTTACACATAAATGTGGTTATTACTAGTTTTATTTGTAATATGTCCAGTCCATTGATATATATATATTTAAGTCTTGCCAGAATGATCATCTCAAACACCTTAGCAAAAGAAGAGAGCAGACTGATTGGCCTGTAATTGTAAATCTCAGTTTTTTGGCCTTTTTTATGGATTGGGCGTATGACAGACAGCTTTAGATTTTCTGGAAAAATTCCCTCAGAAAAAGATCGGTTAATTATGTGTAACAGAGGAAATGCTATCAGATATGCGCAGTTGCGCACTTCTTAAGAACTTCAGATGTAACCCCATCCCACCCACTCGACTTCGAGTTTCCCAGCTTTGAAATCGAGCTTAGTACACAATCACCAGGATAAGTCCATTTGTCATTTTTTCAGGATAAGACCACGTCTCCAAAACATGGCTTGGTCAGGATATTACTGTGAACAACGAACGATACAATATCTATCATTTTTGAAACTATAGATAGTGATCCGAAGATAAATAAATACTTTTCCGTTACGTTGTTTTATAACTTTCTAGGGACTACTGTCTATGTGCTGGAAATATCTTATACTTAGATTACAAATTTCTCAATAAAATAAATCTGTCAATTTATTTCAGCTATTAAATCTTAAAACCCATACATATCCAAATGTAATATTTAACCCGTACGGTTTAATGCTAATATACAATTCTCGGGGCTGTAGTGTCAACAAGTTAATGTCTGTCACATACTGACATTATTACATGTGTAGGTCATAGATTACAATATCATTGTTTAATATACACACAGCAATGTCGGTATCATATTATTTAAGCTAATAACATTACTTGGAATGTAGTATTCGTCATTGTCAATGTACGTTGTATAGGTATTGGACTGATTTAATTGTATTGATTACATCATGTCATGCCCAGTTTCAGTGCACGCACGCGCCCACACACACACACACACACACACACACACATTATGGTTGTTTAATTAACGTACAACCGTATTAAACATTTAAAAACCAAAAATAAATACAATTACGTAAACCGTCAGTTAAAAAAATTCAGTACAACTAATAAAATAGATTTATAAGATAAAATATATATTTAATTTTAGGACTTATTTGGGAAATATGCATTCATTATATTTTCCAGTTTTAGTTAGTCTAAAATGTAATATAAGCCGTTGATATCTTTAAAATATCCGAGTGGTAAAACAAATATAACTGTATAAAAATTTCATTGTGAAATTTACATTTCAAAATTAACTTTTCAACATTAACAATAATTGAAGTACTAAGAATTTAATATTTTGTGGAAAATATATTCGTAATAATATATAATATTTTATCGACCAGTTTTTGGTAGTTATTAATATTTTTTAAACTATTTTTAACGTCACCAATTGCACGTTATTAGAAATTGAGAATTTTTAATATTTAAACAATGTTTGAAGCCTACTAATGGAGAATGCTTAAGTACAATATGTAATATTTTTGGACGCAACTAACATGCAAATAAACCAAACCAATTAACGTCAAATTTCTATGTCAAACATTAAAATATGTCAGAACACAAGAAGCTTACCAAACAGCCGTGACCAAGACAATGTAAAAACTTCGACGCTCTACACATTATGGTTTTATATCCATTAAAAATTCCCTTTTCCTCAAGAGACTCAAAACCCCTATCTAGCTAAATTTTGTAGTTCTCATGGGCCACTGGCCTGTGCGAGGAATATGTCAAACGGAATAAAAATAGAGACAGTAAAGTACACGGTTGACGTAACTAATAAAGATTTCAGTTAAAACAGGAGTTTAACCTGCGTATGTACCTCAGACCCCAAATTCAACGCTTTAGACTGCTCGACCTCAAGCTCACCGCACATATCGCAGCAACATTTTTAATTCTATTTACTAACTATCTTTAAACCATACCACATATTTTCAGAAAATATATAAAATATTCTACAATAAACACAAGGAATAATTTGTGGTAACTAAATAAATCTGTATATACCACTTTCTAATATCTTTTTTGTTTGTTTAAAGGTTATTTTTGACGATGGAAGGATTGTGAAGGAAACAGGATTTTTCCGGACATTTGCCATCGTTCAGTGAAACAAGAAAACAGTAACACTACGTTTCGAGATCTGCAATCTGATCTCTTCTTCAGGTAAAGAACTAACCTAATACATAATTACAAACTAGGTTAAAATAAACAAATCTTACTAAAGCGTTGTGGCACGCCTAAGTCAGGAATCACAACCTACATGTTGTTGTCAACTTCACTAACACTAAAGACATGCACTTAATACAAAACTATACAAAACACTAATCATTAAAACTAAACTACGGAATATAGGTCACAATACGTCTTCACTCGCCTACTAACCACCTACGACTGACCAGAGGGACTAGCCAATGGCAATCGTGACGGCTGGCTAAAACAAGATGGCGGGAATACAAGGGAAGGGGAACAGGAATGGGCCCTTTCGTTATTATTGGTTCATGCGAGATGAACTTCTTAAAACCATATTGTGACTCCGCATTGGTTTATTACTAATATCCGATCCGTTTGATACTTTTGGTTTTCTCTTTAGTTCATTTTTTAGAATTGGCAACCAAAGCGGCCTAATCTCGACTGATGGTTGACTGATTGGTTGGTGTGCCAATTTAATGTATGTTTCCTCAATTAATTTCCTTTTGAAGAAATGTGGTTCCCGATGTATTATGTGGGCTTCATTCCAATTCATATGATGGTCTTCGGACCAACAATGGTGTGCAATTTTTGACTTTTCTGTGACTTATTTAGTGTTTTGTATAGTTTTGTATTAAGTGCATGTCTTTAGTGTTAGTGAAGTTGACAACAACATGTAGGTTGTGATTCCTGACTTAGGCGTGCCACAACGCTTTAGTACGATTTGTTTATTTTAACCTAGTTTGTAATTATGTATTAGGTTAGTTCTTTACCTGAAGAAGAGATCAGATTGCAGATCTCGAAACGTAGTGTTACTGTTTTCTTGTTTCACTGAACGATGGCAAATGTCCGGAAAAATCCTGTTTCCTTTCTAATATCCTTTTTATCCATCTCTGCCGAATTATTGTGAAAATAAGGATCAGTAAATTCTTGTGAAAAATTGTTTTGTAATGCGCACTTTCCTAATTAAGTAAATTTTACATTACTCGGTAGTTAACTCACAATGACTGAGAATGGCAGCCTCTGATCTTATAATTTCGTTCAAGTAGCCTGATGTGCAATGGAAAATTCATATACATGAATATATGGATTCTGTAACAAAATATTTCCAGCGTTATATTTTATTGCTAGGAAAGAATATATCAAAGGTGCTTAGGAACAAAAAGCAAACAAATTATTTGGCAAAGGTAATGATCATACTACACTAGGTCAACCGTAAACATATTGTTCAACTTCCTAGTAAGAACATTGTTTCATTAGGTTCCCTATCTAGTATTTAATAAATGTTTCATATACAAAATTTTAGCCGAAACACTTATTCAACCATAAAATAAAATAGACCACATCCGTTACTAATTCTTCCGGTTATAATTTAGACCGGAAGTATATTATATTGTCCGAAATAGTAGATTTTGTACCAACGCTTGTTATACTTTCTTGATCGCTACAAGGATAAAAATACTGTCTAGAAGAGGAAGTTCATGTTTATTTTCGAATAATTGTTTTAAAGTATTATCAATATTATCATATATTATGTAACTGATTTTACACAAGTATCAATTAAGTTACAAGTACATTGTACGCGTATATCAAAATGATACAACGAGAATTTAATAGGACTTTAAACTACGTTTATTACTTATTACAATAAATATATTGATGAATTTTTAATTTACATAAGAAGATTAAATTAGTAAAGGATTATAAAACATGTTGTTAAATTTGCTATTTAATTTCAACTTGCTCTTCAGAAACTGATCCTTAAAATATATGTTACTCAATTTGTTTTAAGCACTTCACACCCGTGTATTAGATGGTTAACTTGTATTGTCACAGTAACTAGGATGTTTTCACAAACAAGGAAGACAAACTACAGTTATCAGCTGGCAGTTGTCCAGCCCTCAGAGGCACAACTGATTGGCGATTGGCCAGGGACTGTCGTGATTGCCATTTAGAGTGGGAACACTTTACTGGTCTACGTGGTTTTATTAGTCTCACACTTTAGGTTCACACGTTTTGGAAATGCTCGATAAAACGACTTACACCTAATAAAAGTTCAGAAACCTACTAGTAGCGTTGACTTCCAACATCATTGTTAATACGAAGGATTTGAGGAAGAACTATTTTATAACAGAGCCACAATCACTTTCCAAATGCGACATTCGGCTCACAAACTCCTAAATTCAAACGTAATTAGGCAATTATAATTATTAATTATCAATGAAGGCTCAGAAGCCTATTTGATATTCATTTTATGAAGTTTATCTCATTATTCAAGGTTTTTATCTAATAAAAAAATACTACAGTACATTCACAATTTGACAGCACAAGGGAAGTATGTAATAAAAACTAATACAAGTTGAATCTTAAAGGTAAAATGTCTACTACAAGCAGAGTACAGAATAATATTATATCTTGTACCTGAGAACACGAAACCCTATTGCTTAACGGGAGGAAAAATTGTATACCTTCTAGCGATGTCCGTCTGCAGACCATACGATATCTCAAGAAACCATGACACATATACCTATGGACTGAAAATATTGCATGAATATTCATTTATATAATGCAATATAGTGTCCGAGTATATATCATGACACAAAAATGAGCTAAAGACTTAAAATTTTCCGTGCATTTTCAGCGAAACCTGTTACTAAATACGTGGATTAGCTTACTCCTCGCTTGTTAGGATTAAGTGATCAAGTAACATTATTTAAGCTTCTTATGCCTTAAAATCACATATATCATTGTGAAGTATTACCCATAGTTTTTACTTAATTGTTATAAAACCCATATAAATTAAATTGAATCAAATACATGGGTTTAAACATTATATTTAATTGTGGATATATCTAAGTTATTACATCTGTCATAGGTAACATACAGTTATTAAGGCTAATTTATTTAGTTAAACCGGTGATGACAAACATTAATTTGATTCACTGCGGCTGAAAAACAGTACCGTGCCAACAAAATTAAACTAAGAAATCAGACAAAAGCAAGTTATTTCTTCGTACCTAATAGTAGGAGGGATCTCGTATTATTACTTTTAAGCACATTTAGTACTTTAAAATTGTATTACATGTAATTTGATTTACATTTTACTTTAAAAACCAGAAAGGTATTAAAAAAAGTAAATACAACTTACCAACTCATAGCGATTACTATACACTGTGATAATTTTATAAAAGTAAAGTATAATTGGTGCTGTATTTTTTTCAAATTTCAGTAAATACATCGAAAGTTTTTTATATAAAGATTTTTATGTCATCAATAGTGACAAAGAGCATACATGAGTTATCAGATATTAATTTGTACAATGTTTTCTATACCAAGAACTGTATATTTTTGAGGAAACATAAGTATTTTAGAAGGTGGAACGTTAAACTACGTGTTTCGTTACTGGCTCTATTGAGGTATATTTGAAGGATATAGTTTTCATTTTTATTTCTTAAGATGTACTGCGGACAGACAGACACCCAGGCAAACACATTTACATCCTCCAGTAGACACAAGTGAAACTGTGCCAGCCTACTGGCATGAGAACTGATGCCCATAAACGTATTGTGGTTGGACATGCACCGGCAAAGGACTAATTCCTGTTCATGTAGAAATAAAGTTCGGTAAAGATTATTCATAGAAAAGGCATTTTTCATACTTCCCCATTTACTTTGAGTATGAAAAATGTCTTTTCCATTAAAACCTACTCGGTGCCATCAAGAATACAAAGCAGAAAAAGACTTTTCAGTCTAGAGATGAAATATTCAGCGAAATATCTTGCCACATGATACATTTAAATTTGTGTTAATAGATTTGGGTTTCATAAGGTATTCAAATGATAAAATTCTACATACCGAGTCACTAAAACGTAAGTATGGTTTTGGTTAGTCTATATTAGTTAATACGTAAAAAGCCTTTAATTTTATTCCGTTTTATTTCAATAAATGTTACAAATTTCAAAATGTTATAGCTATATTTTACTCTAAAGTTTGTGAACATTTCTTTATAACGTATAGTAGAATCTTCTTATGCGTTACATATTTATTGTATCAAAGTACGTATTGTAATTAAGTTAAAATATTACCTTTATTTCTTTGTTTATAGTCGTAAAATTAGTAATTCTTATGTAAAATATTTTGTGAATGAATTTGCAGCGTCTGAAAGTGTTTTGTCGTTAAAATAATTTGATCACAGGAATGCAATCCAATACAAAGATATAACTTTGTGATGGACAAACGTAGCGTCCGTTTGTCCGTCACAAAGTTATAGTGTACACATGCGAACATATTCTGTGATTCAACATAACAACATACACATTGACCTGTTTGAGGGCTCCACTCTGATTGAAACGAGAGTAAACAAGAATGTGAGTTCATCTAAATATTAGAGAAGAGAAGTATAAATGGTCGTGTTGTAATTGTGCTCGGTTTTGGCCAACTAACAGTGACTCACAGTTTTGCCTGTAAATTCATGTCAGAAAATATAAGCTGAATAATATATTCTTTATACATATATGTGAGGCCATTGCATTTTCCTCTAGTCTTAGAGTTTTCCGTGGTATATATATTATCCTCCTCCGTAGACTAATGGATATATTCTCGGATCTCTAATTGAGAGATCACTGGTTAAAATACCGGGAGGTCCCATAATGTACAGATACGAAAATTAGTGTCCTATGCTAATAAAAACTGTGAACATCGAAGTCGGCATAGCTAACTCTAAGGCTAAAGAAAAGAAGGCAAAAAAATAAAAAAAACACTTTTAGCCATTGTAATTCTGCTTTCACAAGGGTCGTTGCTTTGTGGGCCTCATCAAGAAGTTAAATACATAAGTAAGTCTGAGAAGGCAAACCTAATAATATTTGTTTTGTGACAGGCTTTAGTTTTATAATAAAAGTTGTATTGTGGATTTCTCTTTGACATATTCAGTAATAGTGATAAGTATCACTCTTTTTTCGAAAAATTAAAATATTTTATTTATTTAAAAAATATAATTATTATTTTACTAATGTATGATGGTCATTATAATATCAATATGTCCAGCTACTCGTAAAATTAATTATCTGTTTGTCATAAGTTCTAGATCATAATGCTATTGTTGTGATAAAATTTTACGGTCCTAGATAATACTTAATTATAGTAATTACTTAAGTAAGGTAAAATATCGTTAATTAAAGCAAGTTTGTTATTGTTATACGAAGTGTCGCGTATCTATCGTCTGAATGTGAATTAAAAAATTCAAGTAAATGTTTAATTATTGATATGCCTTGCGTACAGACAGGAAGATAATCAAACATAAAATAAGTTTTACCTCTCCCGAGAAGTAGAAAAACTTTACAAACTTACAGGGTAATAAACGTCATTGATTCTTAGCATTGTTCAACAAATAATTCAGCATCATATCATTCTTTCGTTTCTTTTTTAATTTAGGCTTTTTATAAAGTTCAATAACTAAAGATAATATCTTTGTCCAAATACCAAAGGAATTATAGAATGTGATTTATGACACGTTTTAAAATATCCTTTATAGATGTTCATTCAGTTGATTTACAAATGTAATCTCGTTGCATTCCTGGTTACCCATAAGAAGAAGTTTATTATTTTTCTCTTCTGCTCAGCTATACGTCATTGAGTGGTACGCACCACAATCTATATACATTTACTATTATAGACCTTATAACCTTCAGGTTATCGTGCAAAAGCTCAGTAATAAATCTAGATGTCGTTTCGACATAAAGAAATGATATTTTCAGGGGCTTCCAGTGATGTTTTAAATATTAGTTATAAATAAATTACTGTTAAATAAAGTTTTTATAATTAGTTACGTCATAGAAAGCCAAAATACATACAATGTAACCAATGATATTAAAATATGAAATAACGTAGAAGTAAACATAAGGCAATAAATGATTTAATTCTTTCATCTTTACGATGGCATATCCAATTATGACTTTTTATTGTGTACATGTTTGACGTTAAGAACAGAGCCTGGTCATCGAGCTTGCTTTTCACTATCGTTGTGCTTAATATGTTGTCAATATATATATATATATTTTTTTTTTAACAGAGTGCCAGGTTTTCTTAGGCCTGGTAGTTGCCTCTCATCCATCCGACTTATTGTGCACCCTCTCCCAGGTTTAAGCCGTATCAAATCCCAGGCCTTTACAAACCCATGAGATCTTCTGAATAATGCTTTCCTGTTCCAACCCCTCTTCCGTATGCATAAGAACACATAAAGGATCTTGAGCGTTTGCTTTTTAATGCCGGACATTCAAATAATACTATTGTCAAAATACTGTTGAAATGATGTAATGTAATCAATGATCAAGCATAACAGAATATAAAGGAGGAAGTTTTTTAATAAGTCTATCACCGATTGACCAGAGATAGCTCTAATTATTATAATAAGCATATCAACAAACACCTCACAAGGCATTTACTGTTGGTGGTCGATTTAGTAACAAAATAACAAATAGTAATATCAAAAGTTATGTTACTGTAGTTGACTAACAGAACAGACATTGTGGTAAAAATGTAGTAAAATTAAAAAATTTCGTTTATTTCCAACCTGAAATTATCCTATTTATTGTATCATGACTAAATTTTTTATGGTTATTTTTGAAGTTCGTGTACCTATAATTTTAGATCCAGGACTTGTTTTCGGGATATGCACGTTTGAAACATTTTCAATACCTGATTCTATATGCCGATTTTTTATTTTGTAAATAACGTAATTTTTGATTATGCAGTACACGGGACAAATCCACGTTACAAGCAGAGTTGTTAATTACCATAAATTTTTACTGGCTTTTTTTAAACTATAATATAGTATAATTCGCCTATAACACATATTTAAATTAAATAGTGTATTAAAACAAATTTTTCATTATTTTATCCAAACTGAAAAGGTCAACTTAAATAAAGCAGCATTAAAGCAAACATTATGTAAAACATTCTAAATAAACTGTTGAAACATAACACAAGGGAATAAGTATTACATAACAAAACGTTATTATGAGAACCTTTACCAAAGCTATAGTACTGAACAATACGAAAACGCTTCAGCTCAAACAAAACAAGTTGTAATACTGTGGTAACAATAGCGTTCTAGCGGGAACAAGGTTAACGGCACCTTAAAATGACGCTGCAATAGCTATTACATTCACATTGCACCCAACATCTTGCAGTATTTAACTTGTACTTTATACAATAATGTTAGCGAAAACAAGTACCTAATTATGTAATGTTCCATTGTTACATAGACATAATATTAATATAATGTTAATGGACAAACATCTGAAATTATAAATAGTTGTAATACCTGTAAACTAGTTATTGTCTGGAATTTGAACATTGTTTACTGTTAAATATTTATTAGAGAGTAATGTAGTCCTTAAGCGTAATTATATAATTATTATTTTATATCACTGTGAAAATATTAATGATTTATTGTACATATGTGACAGAGAAATATTAACTAAATTTGATGTTTCAGAAAAATGTTAAACTAGTTGAATATGACAAGAAATGTTGGGTGAAATCTTAACATTCTTTTTACCCTGTCACAGAGGAGAAATGGAAGTTAGGCTCAACAGACTTTTGTTTCAAAAGTTCGGAACATACAAAGAGAGCAAACAAAGAGCTCTTGAGTCGGCTGTTCGGTTCAACAAAACATGCTAAATCGTGTGTTTTAAAATGTTCCCCTACTAAACATCTAATAATTAATATGTGATAATTTATCAATATTTTAACAAAGAAAATTGTGTACTGTTTTACACATACTTTTAATTGAATTAAAAATGATCTCATCTAACTTTCTCAGATATAATGATTAGGTGTTCTTATTTAATTAAGATTTAAATGAACTCCTATTCATTACGTTTATCCATCTGTTTTAAAATTATGTTGTAATTTTAAAAAATTTAAGTTTAATACAATTATAAATCCTTTACTGGATTCTTCAAATGTTTGCCTTCCTGAAAAATATTTGTATTGCTAAATATTCGGATACCAAAAACAATTTTTTCAATAAAAATTCCTTTTTTAATATGTTTGTTTAACAATTATTATCTTGAAAAATCACTAATTAGTCCAATACTTCATTCATTAGTTATTTTATACGAGTTAAAATTGTTTTTACCTACTTTGATAAAATGAAAGAAAGGCTAAAGTGTAGCTTCTAGTAATCTTCGTACTTGTAATTAATATTGTGTATTAAACCGAAATATAGAACAGGATATTGACCATTCCCTACCATTACATTATAACAAACATAACACTACTTTAAAAAAATGTATATATCTTTATATAGATGGAAATAAAAAACATGTTGTAGCACTACTGGTTTTTTATCAGTTTTATTTAATTTTTGACATAAATTTCTATAATTTAATATGTTAATAAATTATATGTCTATGAATATTTTGGAGCTCTTTTCAGTAACTAATAGATTAATGCTTTATTCACGCTATGATAATAGATATTTAGCATAAATGGTCGTAAAACTTTCTGTCATACATTTATTAATTTACAATTTTTAATGAGGCGTTGTACAAATGGGAGATTCAGTTTAGCTAATAGGTATTCGTATTGGTTACATGACGTGGTGTAACAATTTTTAAGATCGTTTTGAAATTAGTTCATGTATTACGAACTTAAAAGACAAGTTATTTTTAATAATATAGAAATAAATAGATTAAAATATACTTAAGTATGCTTAACCATCAAAATACATGATTACAGTAAATAATGTGTGCTGAAAAAAATCAAAGTTGTGGATTGTTAATCGTATTTAATGATTAAAAGAAATAAACAATGAATATTTAAATCTTACTGAACATGTATACGCTGCCATACAAAAGTAATGAACTTTAATACGGCAAACATATCTTCCTTGATGAAACATTTAAATTAGCGATGGATTCTATGAAATGATATTAGAATTCCTGACACTTTATACCTGATACACACTACAGTTATGTATTTAATCATCGAACAGTACGTTGCGAGTATTTAAATATGTCCTCTTCCTCCTCAGGAGCAAATCCTTTAGCACATACATATAATCGTGCACAACTAATTGAAACTGGTATAAAACGTATTTTAATAAATATACAGTATCGTTTATCAGAAGCTCAAGCAATAAACATATGGTATATACTGGTGTAATGAACCGAAAAGATGTCTTTCACAGATCTAAGATTACCAAACTACACATGAGTAGCACCATGGAAGGTGGGACTGAGAATAAAATAAATTTCAAAATGATTTGTGGTAATGAGGTACGTCATTTAAAACGAAAATAATACCACAGTCGATATGAAAAGAGAGGGTTACTGGTCATTTTACTCAATTTATTTCTAACAGTTTTCACCTGTATAATGAAGGAACTGAACATTTTAAACTGTTGAGACCTTCTTTAACTGACCTCCAAACGTGGATTGTTATATTCTTTATATATAACGATGACAAATACGAGGTACGAATATAAATGTTTCACTAATATTGAATAGTAAATTAATATATTCAACCATTTAAACAGTAATTTCCTTCGACTACCCTTCGGTCAACAACCTTGTACTGTGTTTACATCATCGTAATCAAAGTGCCGTTCACAAACATTTGATTGTGTATAATTGTGCACTGAATCACAGTGTAGTACCTTTGTATGTCCATCTGTGGTCTATATTAGAGCGTCTCTCATAACATGGGATTGTGTTTATTATTATCTTTAGATGTTACATGTGAAGTCCGTGGTTCAGTTCACCTATTCACCATTGGCTGTAAATTTTCATGAAAAGCTTAACTTTGCAAGAAAAGTTTTTAGAAATCTATAATTGTTTGATTAGTGAACGTAATAATTATTAAAAATTATTTACAAATTCAACAGAAAGAAATTACTGAATGTTTTATAAAATAGCTGCCATGGTGATATCGTAATTAAGCTACAAGCAAGCATAATACATTTTACGTGACAGCTTTCATTTCCGCTGTCACTCACTTCTTTCTTGTTAATACATTACATTTCCCACAAGCTCCTTTTTCTGGGTGAAAGTAAAGTAATAGTTGAAATATATTTAAAGTGTCAACTTTTACATTTCAGCATTGTAAAAATAACTTTACAGTTATATTTTTCTTAGATTGAAATAAATATGAATGAACCTTATGGATGTTTTATAGGTAAATATTAGATAATTATTATTAGACTTTTTTATGAATACAGCTGTTTAAGGTTTTATCAGTCAAATAATATATATTTTCTATTCTGTTGTCCATTATTGAAGGATGTTTATAATGACTCCCATCTATCGGTTAACAGTACTTTTGTGGAAGAAAATGTAATTTCTATATCCGTTTGAATCTTTACTTTTTTATGCTATTTGCTATTCTCTATTCTTTTGACTTTAATTCAATATTTCCAAAAAAAAAAAATCTTTTTTTTTAGGCAGAATTACATAGAGTAACGCATTTCCTACACTTTAGCTAGGGGCCAGGAGGTCTTTCCAAACCAAAGGTTTCATCATCAGGCGACAACACACAAAAAATAGGAGAAAGACAATAGGAGATTATATCTAATTAGTGATTTTTGTTCGGGTGATTTGATAACCTGAGAAAAAAATTCTATGAACAATATTGCGAAAATACTTGATATTGTTAATGCTAGAATAATCCGGATTTCAAAAAAACATTATTATTTATTTATTGTAAACTTATAATATTTGGACCAGCCTAGTTTTATACTTTTTATCATTTCATATCAGTAGAATATATTATAATGTTCTATTGTGAAACTTATTAAGGGAGTGCAAAATTCTTTAAGTTCATTATTTACAAAAATGTTAATAAACCAGCAACATTTTGATTATTTCGTAATTTTGTAATCAGCAAAATAATTGCAAATATAGTACATTTATGCTAGGTACACTATATATATATATATATATATATATATATATATATATATATATATATATATATATATATATGAGTTATCAAATCAAAAGAAATAACATGTATTAAATGATTGAGGTAATAGGTCGTGTGGAAGCACGAAATAAGCAACATATGATAACTGATTCTAAAATTGCCCTACAAAACGCCTGGACAACTTTATTCATAAAAAACCACTCTGCTTATAAAACCTCAAAGTTAGGACAGATTATTACCTTAAAACTCTATCATATAAAAAAATCATATACCATAATATATTCACTGTAGTCTATACCAGTGAATATTTTACTAACCCATACTATAGTTTCTTCATTATCAAAATATATGGATGTCATATTCTGGAACACATTTTAATGTTGCACTATTGAACATCATTTACGCCCGTTATACAAAGAGAATTACAATGATCAGTACCATTTACGATTGTGTGGAAAATCCTGCTATAGTTTGTAATTGAGTCGGCACACCAGAAGGGCAGAGTGGTCAATTGACATGCTACGAGCTGCAAAATCAGGGATGGTATGAAACTGTGAAAAACTCTAAAAAGCAATGAATTATGTTCTCTTTTGATTACATGGCGTCCACCAGCGAGTTTGAAAAACTTACGACATATCTACTGAAAAAGACTAAATCAACTAATATGTAGAATTAAAAGAATGTCTATATTTTTTATAAAGTTCTTTTTTTATCAGAAATAAGCTAACTCAAATATGTAGGGAGAGTGACGGATTGGGTATTGATTTAGTTTACGATAACCAAAGCAAGGGAAGAGTACCATTCGTTTTTCTACTTATAATGTTGAGGACAAATTTTTATTATTATTGTGGATATTATATTAAAAACCCGTTATGGAATTAGTATGTGCACTCATACTATACTTCATAGTACAATAAATTTAAATAAATAGCCATTTGATATTTTACTAAGAATACTTGCTAAGGTGGAGCAAAGATGCATTTTTTTTATATGTAGTGGGATAATTTTATTGGAAAATATTTAGTTGAAAAATATAGAAGTACTATATGAAACAAAAAAGGATGAAGTAAGTTGATATATTTTATTCAAAGAAAATTAAATGGGATATAAAAAACTCAGTTTTATTCAAATGAATTTAAATTAAATTTTTCATAAATACAGTTATTATAAATATGATATTTAGATATATTATAATACTTCAATACACGAAAAAGTTCAAATTAATAAAACCCGGCATTATAGTGGCAGTTTTACGCATATAAAGCGTATATAAAACCAAACATTCCTTTCCTAAATTACTTAAAATTATGTAAAGTACAATTTACTTAACATTATAAAAGTAATCCAGTCGTCAAGAGATAAAGGCACTAAAACCACAAAAGTTATTTTCAGTGGGGGAGGATTTATAATATTGCTAATGAATAAAAAATAACTTCATCTCATGTTGAAACGATGTAAATTTTTCGGTTTGGGCTTTTCCTTTGTCGATTTTTTATGGATCTCTTCATGGGATATGATTCCAGATTCTAGGTGTCAATCTGAGCCTTTAAGTTTTCAAGTTCCCAGAACCTTTAATCAATAAAAACACTGATTTAATAACACAGCAATACAGAACCTAACCCAAGATCTAAAAACATAACAAAAGGAGGAACTCTAATAAATAAATACCACAAACAACAAGTTTCAATCAGCTGTATGCGTTGGAGTGTGTGTGTGTGTGTTTGTGTAAAACATTACAGTTATTTTGATCGTTAATAGCCTGTATATATATATATACATATATATATATATATATATATATATATATATATATATATATATATATATATATATATATATATATACCCAAAGAATATTTTCAAAATTTATATACAGTAAAACCAATACGATCAATAAAAAATAATACAAATACATGAAAATTAAGAAATTTAGAACAAGCATGTCAAAATGTCACAAAATCTAAATTTCCCTATAGATTAAATCTTCGATAAATTTAAATCATCTAAACACTAATCACATCTTTACACCCACAGTCTGAACATATGTTCATAATTTCAAGAATATTATGCTTATTAATTTATTTATCTGTTTACATGTATGTTTTTGATTATTTTATGTGTTTCGTTATGTTGTTTTGACCTGAAGAAGCGTAATGCGAAATATAGTTAATCAATAATAATATGTTGGCCTTTATCTACATATATATATATATATATATATATATATATATATATATATATATATATATATATATATATATTGTTATGTTATAGTATATGTATTATATCATATAAAATTATTCGATTATTAAATAATAGAACGGGTAGATTGTACTAATAAAAAACTTCTTGTATTTCTTGTAATAAAAGATATATTGCGGGTAGAGTTGTAGACATCAAGTTCCATAAAGCCGTGGCCATCATTACGCAAGACGTTCAAGCATAAACTGTGTTACTTATAATTTTTCAACTACGCAGTAGAATTTTTCTTGGGATATCCAGTGGAAATCAGACTATCAAACAGATAGACAAACATCAGTGTACTTTTGATGGAACATAGTGACAGTTAAGTAAAATATACAGTCCTAACGAGATAAACTCATATTAGACATATCACACTAAACTATATCATCTTTGCTAACGACAATACGGTTGCTTTGGAGGAACACTATCTTAGAACTCTATAAATTTTAATTACAAATATGCTATTTAAAGTGACACCACGGCACAATGTAAAAAACATCTTATCACCAAATCCGTCTGGATGATGCAAGAATCATTATTCCATGTTGATAAAGCGTATAATCGATTTTGAAAATTTTTTACGGAAATAATTTATGCAGGTAGACTAAAAAAAATTTTTCCAAAATCTATTTGCTGAGCTAATACATGGCTTAATAATTATATCTAGTTTCGATCCATATAAGCCATATTTAATGAAGTTTAATATTATAGATGTGAGTTGTTTTGACTAAGGGAAATACTGTTGACTAGACCATATTGTAAATATCACACAATATTCATAATTTATTTAACATTAGTAAACAAGTTTCAAATTTAATGCTCTATTATAACCAATGTAAAGGATAGCAATGAATGATTATGAACTCATTATTTAATTTTTCTTCTTACATGCCGATATCAAATACTAGAGCAGGATAGCTAACATCAAACTAGGCGATTGATTACAGTTTTGAACCTTACCGTGGTAACTACATCATTATAGCATCAAATATCTTAAGGACAGTCCAGAATTGGTAATCTTATGTTTTTTTGGTACATATTTTATCGAAGATTACTTCACCAAAAATATCATTCTTAGATTAATGCAGCACATTATACTTATAAAATACTACTATAGATAAATTTAAAATTATTTTCTAACTCAAGAATAAAATTAAGCATAATGCATAATTTACACGTAATTTATTTCCATAGTAAGCTTTTTAAATATATGTTAGGTTTATGACTAAACTACACAGGTAAGTAATTTGTTCCTACATATGTTAATATCGAACAATCCTTACTGATCCCCATAAAGTCTTCACCTAAATTAATGTTTTCCTACATTACCTGACGCTGGTTTTCATATACGCTGTTGTGTAGTTCTCAGAAATTATTTAATTTAAAAATTACATCTTAAACGGAATAATCATTAATATACTTTTTAATCGTACGACCTATGTGTCGAATGTTACGTTTCATTTGTAACAAAGTATAATTAACAGAATATAAACATGCATAATGGTTTTTTTCAAATATTTATAAATGTTGCACAATATTATTATAATGTAGCTGCAATATTGTTAATATCTAATATACAGAGTGTCTCATAAAGACATTTAAAATTTTATTTAATATTACTTAGCCATTTATTCACCGAATATTTTCAAAGTTTACACAATTTATAAAGTAGGTTTTATAAATATTCTGTAAAAAGTATAGCCCCCTACCTGAATTAAAAACAAAATGATGGCATTTTGAAAAATATACTTTAAAACAGTGAAATAATTGTATATTTGGTTTCATACCATTATTTATTGTCATTTCTAGAAAAATAAAACATTTCAGATCAATGGTAAAATCAGATCATAGCTTATAAAAAAAACCGACAGTTACAGTCCAAAAGTATTTGAACTGTAATCCATGCACAGCTGCACACTGATAACAGCGCTTAACTAATGGATCTTAAGCTTTTTAAAAAGTTGGGATTTTTAAAAAATTGTCATTGGATCAGTGTGTCGCTGTAGATGGATTACAGTTCGAATAATTTTTGAGTGTAATATTAGGTTTTTTATATTCTATGTTTAAATTTTCAATTGAAATGCTTTATTTCTTTAGAATATGACAACAATTATTTTACAGCATCAAACATACTGTTTTTGAAGTATATATTTTTTTTCATTCTACCATTTTGTCTCAACAATAGCTGGAGATCTAACATTTTCGCAGAATATTTATACAACCTATTTAACGAATTGTGTAGAGTTTGAAAATGTTCTGTGCATAAAGGGGGAAGTGATATAAAATGAAATATGCATGTGTCATGGGAACAAAAGGTAGTATTTTTTTAAGTACAGAACCATTTGAACGGATGATATAGATGACCTAAGTTAATTAATATAAACTAAATAAGTTCTTAGAAAGGAATTGATTCCTACGAGACGTCATATTTTACTAGGGCGGTTTTTAAGAGAAGTAATTTAAATCAAATTTTTGGTAACAGTTGCTGAGGCACGACTCAAGCCACATGATTGGTATGCCTCGTATGCTACGTGTGTGTAATTTGCAAGTAGAAAACTGGTGATCTTCGCAGTCAAATACCTTACACAGATCAAGAATGACGCTAAGCGTAGGTATTCGCCTGTCAAGTCCTTCCACCACAATGGCAATCTATTTGGTGGCCGCATTAATTTTCTATATGCCTTTTCGATAACCAAACTGTTCCTTACACAGAATACCACGCTCATCCAGGAAAGAAAGCATCCAAGTGAGATAAAATAACGCAAGATATTTACTGACCGTTAGTAGTTTCTAATGGGCCTGTAATTACCAATAGATCTACAGTCACCCTTTTAAAGCATTTGATAATCTTAGCATTTTTAATACCATTTTTAAATTGCCCAATTTCAAAGTAAGGTTAATTATTCTGCCCAATGGTTTCAAAATCCAGTAAAAACATAGTTTAGGAAGCCACCCAGACACTCCATACACGTCTCTAGAGCGTAAAAGTCCTGAATCATGTCAGCCCCCTCTCCTTCTCTAACAGTAGTTAACATTATCAACGATGCTGGTACAGTTGACCCGCTGCAGATAGAACCTGACAGAGCCGCGCCGCTATATAGACAAAGATATTATTCTATATTTCGAAAATAAAAATTGTGTACTTAGTGGTATTTCCCTCTACATTGAGTTCTAAAGCAAACACTGGCTTTCTATTTTTCTTTTTTAATAATTCTCCAAGCAATTTTGGATATACTGTATTATGAGATGATTTAAGTTTTTTATTTACTTCACAAACCTTAATAACTTTTTATATATTTTAATATAGTTTTAAAATGTATCTGGCAACGTTCATTTGTTGATATTTTTGAAATCTGGCAATGTATAAGATAAGGGTAGAAATTGCCTTGCCACCATCAGCACTTGAGTTGGGGGGTATTCTTCACAGGCTGTTTTGTTTACGAATCCTTTGATCTTGTTCCATTGAATAGATAGAAAAATATCTTTTTGTATAACATTTATTTTTCATACCTCACTATTTTTCAATATTACACGGGTTGTGGAAGTAAGGTTTATCTCAGTATATGTTAACCTTATTTTAAAAGTATTTTTCGTATTGTTTTGCCAATTATCAATCTAAATGGCTAATAGTAATCCTGAGTTTAGTCCAATCTGATTCATAAATATATTTTGAATCCTAAACGTGAATAGGGACCGGTTGGTAATTCAGGTACAAAGTGTAGCATGTGCTTACTTGAGCTATAATAAACAAAGATTACATAAAGATCCGTCCTAATAGTTATTTACGGTTTAGTTTTTATACTTTATAACATATTTGTTTGTTATTAGGAGCCTAATATAGTTAAGTAAAATATTGTAATGTAATTCCTTATAAAAAACAAGTTTTAAAAATAATTTACTTTTTTCTCCAATTTATATCAAATTTATAACTGATTTTGCAACCTCCTTTATTGATAAAAATTTTCAAAGTATATTTTAAATTGAGGTATATTGTAAGTATACTCGTCGACGAACAGTGTATCATAAGTAATTTTTAGTTTAATTTGTATTTATATTTTAACTATAACAGCTGCCATAAAAAACTCAAGACTCATGCTTCGTAATTTTTGGGAATGACGAGTTCTTTTGTGACCCTTGGGGGTTAAAACAGTTCTCACTTCCTGTGCTTCGGGCGAGGGACATTGAGCAAGCGAAAGTTCTCATCGCTTTCGTTGTTGGCGCTAGTCGTGTATTAGTGCCATGTATTATTAATAAATACCCGTCGTGATAGTACCAACAAAGATAACACAAGTCCACAATCAAAGTAATATAATATCTCGATAATTTAATTTTTTAGTGTTTGTTGCCAGTTACATGACAATTTCTAAGTTGTAAATTCTTACAATGAAATTTTGCAGATAATCAGAATTTAAATGTGTGTTTCATGCTTACATTAACGTTTAGCGTGTAATGACAATTCTAGTTCCATAATCGTACGGAAATATTATAACCCCAAAATATTGGCTTATTCTGATTTCAAATCAAGTAGCAAATGTAATGATTCGGTGCACTTTTAATTAAGAACGTAAAGAAACATCAGGACACATTAGTCACATTCCATCCTTGTAATTGACTCTTTTACAACCAGATACGCTCATCTCTACGGAGATAGAGTAGATCAAAAGTTTTATTGAATTGAGTCAGCATCCCGATACTTATTGTGTTATGGCTAAGCATGAATCAAACCAAAGTCATTAATATTAGTGTGCTTTGTGTCGCCACAAAACAACTCTTTATTTCTTCGCAAAATATACTTAAGATTAAATATTATTGATATATTAATAATAATTAGCATATTCTTATAGGATAAATATTAAAATATTTACAGAAAAAATAAGGTTTTTTCACGTTTTAGAAACTTAAAATTTGTTACATTTACAGGTTTGTTATTTTATTACATTCCATTGAATGAATATGTATGTTACTATCAAAAACCTAAAACTACATTAGTTATTTTTGTGTTTTACTATTTATTTCAAGAAAATAGACTCAATTAGTGATTTAGATACATTTGTGATAATATGAACATTAATACAGATATAAATGGTTGATAAAAACACGTCTAACATTATGGTAATAACGTAAATTTTAAATTTTTATTAAATCTCAAAAGGAAGATACCCCTTTAGTACTGCCGAGACACGAGAAATGTAAGGACATTACCCGGCATTATATTGTTAATTTCTTGTATTTTTTTTATTCGTATTTTATTTATATATATATTTGAATATATAATATATATTTTGTATTATATATTATATATATATATATATATATATATATTTATATACATTGTATTTTTTTCTTTTAATTTTTACCGTAACTAATGCATTATTCACTATCGCAACCCAGTAGACACGTATAAGATCTGGTGCACTAAAGAAAAGTAAAATGTTAAAATAAATAGGACTTAAAAGCCCACGGGTTTCTCAAAATGGATTTCGTTGTAATGAATACCTGTGGCAGCTTCAACCCTAAACAAAATGTGTATATTAATTGAAATT
The DNA here is from genome assembly GCF_021130785.1 of Homalodisca vitripennis. NCBI lineage: Eukaryota > Metazoa > Arthropoda > Insecta > Hemiptera > Cicadellidae > Homalodisca > Homalodisca vitripennis. The sequence continues at coordinate 93,097,875 of NC_060213.1, read as the reverse complement.
GAGATGGAAAACACTGCATTTTATAAATCTATGGTCGAAATGATACACTTTTTTCAGGTGTCGGTTATTTCGATTATGCATAGTAAATAAGTTGTAAGGGTACGCTTTTTGTATACAAATAATATTATTTTTTGTAGTAAGTCAGAACACGAAACTGATCGACATCACACCCATGATCCCATCACATGTAATAACATTTTTTATATTATGCAGTAAATGTGTCATGTATGATTTGGATAACTGTCAAAACAAATAAAAGACTATATCTAAGGTATGTTTGTTATCAATAAAATTTAACTTTTAATGCGCATTTTGAATAGATGGATAGATGAAGCAATATGTTGTACTCAGTAAATGTAGAAAAATAAAACATATAAATAAGCGTTAAATCAAGATAGCTATGACTGGAGCTGTTATCAGGGACAAGGTAATCAACAGCACGCTAGCACTTTGCCACCTACAGACCCAGTGATATCAGTAATGTACTGCGGTAAAAACAGCGATCTGGCGAGAACAAGGCTACCGAAACCTAATAACCGTTGCTGGAATAGCTATAAATTCATATTGCACCCTATATTGAGCAGCTTTACATTACTATTGCATGGAATTTATTATGTCATCAAAATAAATTCGTCAGTAAAGTATTTTTCAATCGTTCCATGGAAACTAAATGTTTAATTAACTTTTCTACGACGAATTACAATCTTAATAAATATGTGTAAACTACTCGTTGTTTCGTTGAGCGTTGCTTTCCCTAATAACAGTAAGACAGATAGTTCTGAGTACAGTTTTATTTGAGACCTTCATGTCACTCACTAACGTTAAATTAACAATCTGTCGAAAATTATTGTGTATTGATGAAAAAATTTTAAAGTAGAGTGCATGTCTATGTCTTTACATTAAAAATTAGTTCTAGTAATACCCTGTTATACGACAAATATATTACGTTGCTTAAAGATTTTTATTGATGAGGGTGAATTTGAATGCAAAAAAGAATTTTTTTCATTTATCATAGTTATATATTAAGAAAATAGACCACGTTTCAAAGACGAAATTGGCATGTTCCTTGAGTGGAAAAACCATAATCCTTAAGTTAAATTTTATAATCACAGTAACTCCAACAAGCAGTAATTCCATCGATTACCATCTAGTAAACAACTCTGTACCGTGTATACACCATTGTGGTGGAGTACACAAACACGTGATTGTGTGTCGAATCACAGTTCAGTACCTCTGTGTGTACATCTATGGTCCATATCTGAGTGGTTCTCATAACATTGGATTCAGTTTATTAGTTGCTCTAGTTTTTATTACTTGTCCAGTCCATCGGTACTTATAAACCGATGCCTGTCAACATTCATAAAATTGTTACTCTGTCAGAAAACTTAACCAAAGTTATCGTAAATGTATCATGGTATAATCTATGTGCGTATTATTCGTATACATACGAAGGACATTATAAAATGTCTATAAAACATAATTAATAGTATATTAGGCATTGTGGAGTCAGGATTGGATTGCAAGCAAATTACATTTTCTGTAACTGTTTTCATTTCCCTGTAACTCACTTTTTTCCTATTAGTAGCATAAATTTCCCGCAGGTCCTATTCAAGTTGTTGTTGTCTTAAACTATTTATTGAACATAATCTGAATTTTTATTGAAGGAGTTCCAAAAATAGCTGTGAAGTGATGTTTTTCGAAACCGTGTTAAATTAAGTTAGTCTAAAGGCGGTAGTTAAGATCCTATTTTCAGACACTAAGAAACGAAATTAAAATTTTAAATTATTAAAAAGTTTTCAAAGCATTCATGAGCAACTTTAGTCTAATTTCTTCGGTAAATACGTTTTAAAAATTAAAAAGTGTTTATATTAAAAAAGGGTATACAAATTCAATAATATAATTACTTTAAAAAATTCGTGTATAAAAATCGGCTTTATAAAAGAAAAAGAGGTGCATCTAAATTAGCTTTGAGAAATAAAGTGTTTATCATTTTTCAGATTCGCCCTGGGCTTTCGGTGCGGTAAGATGAGAAAAACCACTGTTCAAGCTATAAACTGTTGGTATGGTAAGTAATATGTATGAATGATTCGAAAGGTAATTTCTGAAATGCCAAAAACGTTTTTATAACTGATTATACTAGTAATCAAGTGGAGGTAGAGTACGGTAGACATAGAGATGTGTTAGTAATTTCCTTTAGTCTAATTATGTGAAAATATAAAGTTATTCGGCTGGCACGTAGGACCTCTAGTTTCTTCATGCATCTGAATGAAGATGAATATTAAAACAGGTTCGATCATGCAACACTAAAATTAATCCTGATTGGATGAAGTTTCTATGAATGTACGAGCAATCACTCGCACATACTTAGTGGCCCAGGTCCCAAAGTGCTGAAGTTGCACTCCTGTGCTGATTCGCGGGCTGCTGCCTGCAACTTGTCTTATATTGCTTGACAAAACTAGCATCCAATAACTGCTATTGCCACATATAATTTACACTTATACGGGAGCAAGAAATATATTGATGCTTTAATATTGTATAGTCATTAGGCTATTCATTTGATTTACTACATGTATGGTATATATACATATATCCTTTTTATTAAGCAGGTGCGGAGCTGTAGGAGTTCGTAATGCATCTAGGTTTATGTTATAGTATACTGATAATTTCACATTCGCAAGTCATTGCCTACAGTAAATGTTTAGTTTACGCGCAGTAGTGTATGTACCATATGGAGCTATAATTATTAAAAATATCAACGACAAATCATTGTAGATTTACACTGTAATTTTATTAAAATTACGTTATTGTAATTATTACATCATTTAAAGTTGTAGCTATGTATGGTAATTCCACGCTCGTTTAAGACTTTTACTAATTATGTTAGTGTGTCTACTTAACAATATATTACATTTTGTAGATATATTGAAAATACTTTTAATTCATGTGTATCCCCTAGATATTGCATAATACAAAAATCATTCCAACAATATAGACCAAATAACGTCAGTACAGGTAATTTTCTATGTCGAGTATGTTGATATTACGTAGAATAAGATTGATCCATTTATGATCTGAAACTATGTAAATGTTATGGATAAAAAAATTCCTTCACACGATACGTAGATTAATACGAAAATTGGTTCGAGTTGGATCTTAATAAATTAGGTTTACAACCCTACGTTATAAAAAAACTTACCTAGCGTAAAAATTGTTTTCATCCATTATTTTTTCATCTTATAAAGTCCTTTTTGTTTAGAGAATAATTTTATGTTAATTCCAAAACGTTAATGTCTTATTTTAAGTAAAATCACTGCATAATTATTTACTATTGACTAAGCTTTTATCTTATTCCATAATTCTATTATCTCCTTCTAAATGTAATATGTCGTTACATATGAAATTAAATATTTTGGAATATTTAAATAAACATATAATAAAATATACCGTTTCCTATATCTTACTAACACTATCTGAAAATCTCATTCAATCTGCTATCATTATAATATATTCACACGTGTATACACTAGTAATAAATCACTAACTCATACTGTCTAGTTGGTTTGTTTAGTTTCGAAAAATGTGTACGTCTCATTCATTAAAAAAGTATGATTAAAGAGAGATTTAATAGGGAAAGTAATTTTTCAGATTAAAACATGTTGTCCAAAAGATACGCAGATAGTAATGGGGATAATCAACGGTTATAAGCATGTAAGAAATCCTACCACAGATAGTACGTGAGGCCAATACGCGGGAAGGACAGAGTCGTCAACTGACATTCCACAGGATGGAGCTGTAAGGTCCTAGACATTGTAAACTGCAAAGGACACTGCAATGCAATAAACTTTGTCCACATTCCATCCTGTTACGTATCAGCTAGTAAGCTTTAAAAGCTATATCATAGCTTCTGTAAAGGGTTAAACCTTATAGTAAGTACAATGTAAATAGTAATTATACTATTGATAACATTTTTAAAAGGAAATCGTGGCTTACTTTAAATTTTCGTACATTGGACAAGCGCTTTTTAAGAAGAGAATTCACGTTCATGCAGTAAGAGAGTGAATGATAGCGTACAGATTTCATTTAAGATAACAGAACGGAGGGAACAATACCAATATTTTTCATTCTTATAGAGTATATAACATTTTAAAAACAAAATTCCGTTTTAATAAGGGTGATATTGTAAACTGTAAAGTTTTAAATAATTCCAAATATAAATAGCTTTTAAATACATTAACACATTTTTTTTCATTTGGTGCATTTTGTTATTTCAATAAACCAATTCAAATAACCAATATTGAATTAAGGTCGATATTTAATTCAATAACACAAAACATGCAATGCATGTATCTTTTTATAATGCATTTAGGTAGACATGAAACAATATCCCTGGGCAAACTAACAAAAGTTATTTTAGTTTGTAAGCTTTTATAGGATGAAATGAATTAAAACGAAATAAGAGTATTTAAATAAACCGGAAATTAAAACTGTCAGTGAAGTGACGCTGAAAAGCAGAGAGTTTCACTACGATGATTATGACAATGGTTATTATAGTTTTGAATTCATAAAGCAATTAATTTACGTAAATAACCGCCTGCAATTTTAGTTAATCCCTTAAATATGCCCAATAAAACTAAAAACATAAAAAATAATGACGGAATTCAATACAACTGTTAAAAGTGATTAATCATCAGCTATCTATATTTTATACTAGTATTTATTTCTGTATAATTGGTTTGCTATAACGCACTACTAGGTCATGACTTATGTTAATCATTTATATTTAAACTAAATTAATATTATTGGTTATACATTTATACCTTTTATAATTGCAGGAATTTCGTTTATACATACAATGTACTAAATGTTTTATTAAAAATATCCAATTAAAATTATGTCAGGTTTCATATTAATACATACATACATAACTAAATTTTAAACGCGGTTTTTGAGTAGGAAGCATAAAGAAGAGCTTTCATTAATAACACTCTAAGTTCAGGTACATATTGTATTTCATCGTGCTTTCTAAATTTATAATTTTTAATGTTTATTTTTCACCTCCAGCTTATTTGCTTAATGAAACACTATTATTTTAATACAATATTTTAGATAGTTTTACTATAAAACACAGCAAAACTTAAAAAAGCACTCTTGCTTAATATATTCCTTTTTCTACAGGGTTTTTATTAAACTTTTTATTACAGTAATAAACTTCTCGCTAGCTTGATCCTTATGTAAATTAAGTACACTATGGTTTGGTATATCGTCCATCTTTACCTTCCATTTTTATGAGTTATCTAAGGTTTACCTTTAGGTGTTTAGTATTACCTTGTGTGAGAGAGAGAGGCTAGGTCTGTTCCAGCCTATTCTAGTCAAAACAGGTATGAGCAGGCACTCCAATAATACTGTTACATTGACCCAAACAGTCTTTCACAGTAGAGCAGACCTATAGATATATCTTTTTTCTTATATTCTCCACATTTTCAGTTCTCATCCATTTGGTGGTCTAGGTGTAAGTTAATGTCTAAGCTAACCAGAAGTGAACTTTCCAGGGATACTTATAGGGCCAACTATCCCTCTTCTCTCTTCTCTTAAGACAAAACTAAACAATCCTGAAAATGTAATACATATAGAAGTAAAAGGCAAAGAGCAACTTGTTTCCTCAATGACTTATAATATATAATACAAAATAACTTTGTAAGAGATTAGAAGAGTGTATCTTTTGTAGACTAACTCTGATGTGAAATTTTAATATTTAACTATTCCAAAATTAGCAACACGTAGTAAACCTCGCAATATATTTTGCACAGTTGGTACACCGCTTTTAACCCTTAACGTCTCTCTAAATCTTCATTAACTCTTGTTTTATGTCCAGTCATTAAACCCCATGCCTAAGCTATTGTATCATAAAAGCTGCTATATATATATATATATATATATATATATATATATATATATATATCTTTAGGCATGGGAGTAATAACAGTCGCTAATTTACGATTATATGGTGAATGATTTACTCGTATCAATGTAATAATTATATGAATACGTTTTTAGATATTTATCACAGTAAGAGGACGTAATTGAACACTTCGTAGTGCGTCAGTTATATTTGCGGTTTTCACGTGAACTACAGTTATTATTTATGTACTTAATGTTATCCATACATTAAAATAGACTGAAACCGTTATTAAACAGCTGTAAATTTAGAGTCCTAACATTGAAATGCTATATAAATCCCTCCTCAATTTTAAAAAACTAATGTTTTAAGATTTCCATATTAAAATTTAATACAGTATTGTGTATGATAAAAAGAGTTAGTTCTTTGTTTTCATCATAAAAGTGTTAACATCCTTTCTATTTCATGTTTTATTTCTAGTCTTGGTATTATTTCACGCATTTGCAGTCCGTTATTTAAGATGCTCTCTACATGACGATGGGAGTAAATTCTGTATTAGTGCTTTGTAGTACAATGCAATTAAAAGGAATTATTCTTCTACTTTTTATTTATTATAAATTAAATATTATTTGTATGATATGTGTTGTGCCACTAATAGCTCATAACCAAAGTCAGACTATTCATAATAGTCACTTACGTGTTGGTAGGAAGGAGGTTGGGAAAGAATTTCTGTCCACTTTTCAGTGTAAAAATAAGTTTTAGTATTTATTGGGTTGCAAATTCTAAATACTGCATTAACACAACCAATAAAATTATCAAATTCGAAACAAAGTATATTTGCTATATTTTTACAGAGTTTTATACAGTGTTTCTATGTACATTAAAAAGTACTATTTGAAGCGTATTTCAAACATTTTACATTTAGATATTTGGCGCTATACACGGAAATTAATAATGCTAATTTTAATCCGGTGTAATTTTTCCATTAACTTATCAATTTTTTAATTCTCATTGCTGACAAAGCCATTCAATCTATAATTAAACTTTTAGCACAAACCATTATCAATAGAATGCAATACAAGGTAAACCAACGAGAACACTTAATTATTGAAGTGTAGCTACAGTAGAAATTGTTATATTAACATGTTACTGTAAACAGTGCGTTATTTACATTTCAGTTATCTGCTAAATATTTGTCCAGGTTGCAGTGTCTAGTAGGTAGCACACTAATTCCTACTCTTGATGAGGATTCTGTAAGCATATCCTTCTGTAAACATAGCTTAATAAACTGTTAAATGACAAATATCGTTACTAGAAAATAAAACATAATCCAATGAAATTAAATATTTTAATTTACACGCTGAGGTAAAAGTTCAAATATATTTAAACTATTTTTAATGTTGTATTTTATAGTGTAACTTTCTAAAAGATAACAAGAACCTAGTTCGCAATAGCTTTTTACAGCATAATAAATCTTAGTGACATGAATTAGACAAATAATGGTTACTGAAAAATATTTATATCTCATGATTCATTTCGGAAGAGTGCCGCTTAGTATTAAAAAAAGTGTTTGGGGCCATGGTGATAAATCGTAATACAGTGTATAGAACGACGAATTAAAGAACTCAAATTTATCTTTAATATACCATTATATTTGACTGAATACTTCTATGAATTTTAATAAGACTTTAAGAACAGTGTGAAGGAGTTCTTACGTTATGAAGGAATTCCTTTGTTTACTTAGGAGATCGTATATGATATGGAAGAGCGTTGGCACTTAATAATAATTTTAAATTTTTAGAAGCTATATTTATTGCAGGTATTATATTTTCAACAAACATTAATGAAAGTTTTAAAATTAACTCAATATGATGACTATCTATAAGCTTTAGAAATAATATATCATATCTACAAATTATAAAACGGTTATTCACTAACGTATGTTCTTTAATGTCTAATACGATAATGTAAGTGTTTTTCATACATAAAAATATTTTAGAATGTATATTAATCAGCATCAGCAGTGGAGTTAGTTAATTATTCGATTTTACCGTAAAAACCAATCCCTGACGGCAATATAGTTTTTTTCATTATAAAAGTAACTTTAGTACTATTAGTTAATTATTTGTTACATAATTTAATTGTTATTTTGTCTGCACGATATCATACTTAAGTTTATTAAACATTAACATACAGACATAAGGTATGTCTATATTGTTCTAAGTTGCATATATCTTAATTAAAAGTAATTTTATCTTTAAAACCAGTTATAGTATTGTTGTATTGATTAACAGATCATTATTGCAGAAATACTGTATTAAAATTTTAGGATTTCCAAATAAATACTAAAAGTTGAAACAATTATCAGAAAGTAAGGGAATTGGATATCAGAAATTAGACAGTTAATTATCACATAGTCAATATATAATTCTGACTTGCATTTAAATTGTATTAAAACATCAGGATGCATAATTATATCATCTAATTAAAGTGTACTCTTATATTGAAAACTTTCAACGTAATATGTTGTTGGTAAAGCAGATGAGGTAGGATTGAACCACATAACGTGTAGCATGGCAGGTTTTGCTGAATTTTTATGCAAAATTACTTGAGCTCTTCAAAATAGGGACATGGAGAAAAACATTTATAAGGATAAGCACGTTTTAAACCTCCCATGAAAGCATCGTAAACAATCTTAAAATATACGAAGTGATAATTTTCTATAACGCTTTAACAAAAATTCATCAAAGAAAATTCGAAAGGAAGTCAATTACTTTCAGCAAAGCAACAAGAAAATCAGCAACTAACGCATTCTTGTTAATTTAGAAATGTGGATTCAGGCATAACATTGACAGGAAAAAATATTTTATTAATATCTCATAAACAATATAAGTCTACCAATAAATTCGTTCTAAAGATTTTTTTTAGATAGACAGTTTTGTAGATATTCTATCACTACCATAGTCACCTGTCCGTCATTAAAAGTAAATATTTTAGAGAAAATGTACGATGCTTATAATACTTTAAGTCTGCAATTCGGTTTGATCTTGAGATAACTATACGAACCAGATACCCAAGCAGATACAAACACACGAGAGTAATTTTGACAGAACTATTAGTGATAACCAAGCACAATGTACGCAATTCACGTTACAGTTACACATTTGTTGTGGATATTACTCTAAGCTATATTGTATTTAGTAACTAACAAACAATTCCAATCATTGAACTCAATCTGTTCTATTTACAAATGTGTTTTTTAATGTTACAAGATGGAGTACTAAGGAACCCGTCACAATGCAACCAAAATCTTAATGAATCGAAATGAAATGGATGATACAAGCACCAGTTATCCCATGTTATAAAAAGAATATAATTGGTCTTAAAGATGTATTGTGGAATAAACTCAGACAGGCATAATATTGAAACTAAGTAAAAACGCAAGGAATAAACGAATATGAACATATTACTGAATATTTTAGTTATATGACGATGTCAATTGCTAGAGGAGGTGGGTAAAGCTAATAACAAACAAGGGGGTTGATTACTAACTTGACCCGTTAACCTTTTAATTACAGCATTACAGTATCAAACATCTCCAGGACGTTCCAGAATTGATTATCTTAAGTGTTTTGCTATGTTATTGATCGGATCATACTATACCCGAATTAGCAATTAGACCTTATGGCAGTACAAGGTCCATCTATAAACTTACCTCATAGAAAATGTAATGTTTTTCTCAAACTAAAACTAAAAAAAATATCACGCAATATACCTTATACATAAATACATTCTAAAGATTTTTCGTTTATTTTTTCCCATTTAAGAATAAACGACACACAAAGATCTTATTATCAAGCAATCTAAATTGTTTTATGTATTCAAGTGAAGAAGTTTCCTCATATTTTTACTTGCTACTGGATATATATTTTTCCGCGTATTTTAAATTAATGTGTATGCTTTTTATTTTTAATATATATTTGTAAAACTGATATTTAATTCACACTAACGTGTCTTACAATTCAGTTTTACAAATTAACCGGTTTAATTATCAATATTCATTTTAATGCTGCTATGTATAAAGTTTTAGAGTTTATGTTTGGTTTGTATAACTTGTAATTAACAATTAAATATTTTTTGTGATTTTTTATTTAAGATTCTTATTGTAACACAATATTATTATAAATATTATTTATATTAATAATATTACAGGTATGATTGCATGAAGGGTATAATTTAGGAAAGAACAGGTCAAGTTAAATTAAATACTATTTAATCTAATGAAATTAGGATTAATGGTTTAAAAATTATTTCGGTACTATAGTTAAAATAAACAAGTTGTAAATTATAAAACTTGATAACGTCTAATATTTGGCTGGATGTAATTAGATAATATAATTGATTGTAATAATATTTTTCGATCTTGTTTATGCATGTAAATAAAGAGGAATATAAATATAAACGCATATTACCACGTAGTGCAAGGACATAGATATGGGTGAATATTCCACACTTACATCGACACTTGAGTTCAAGGGTCTTCTGCACAAACTGTTCTTGTTTACGACAGCTTCACACTTCTTCATTGAGGATTGCATAATATTTATAGTTCACCACACATTACTTTTTATTAGGACTCACAATGGCATTAGTTTCCTTTTAAAAATATTACATTTATTTTAAAAGTATCATTCTGTTTAATTTAAAACTAGCTATATGGTTATTATCAATTTTGTCCAAAGCAAAACATAAAAATCTTTGTAATTTAGTTACAAGAAATTCTAAAGTTAGTAATGTTAGTGTAGTTTCTAATTAATTAGGAAAAACATTTATCATATGTTTTGATGAGCATAAATTAAGGACGACAACAAAATATGTTGTAAAATATTTATATTACATAAATTTAACCAACCATATTGTTTTGAAAACACTTTTGTTTTTTAAGCAGACTAGTATATTTTAATTATACAACCAAGCAATACAATTCCTCAGACAAGAACTTGTTAAAAACTTTGTAGGACTTTTCAATATTCAATTACGAATTAACGGCACAATTTCAATACATTTACAATGGTAAATTGAAGTTTTCCGATTATCCATTACTTTGTTTTATGGTGTAGATTATTATGCTTGATAATAGGCCTAATAAGGATAAATATTAGTATACGAAACACACTTTGAAACCGAATTAAACCAGCTGCATTTAAATATTATGGCAGACATAAGTGATATTTCCTCACAAGACACTAATATGGTGAAATAAGGAATATTGAAATAATACAGCGTTGCAAAGCCATACTTCAGACATTAATTCTTATAACTAAAAAATATAGTACACAATGTATGTTAACACTTAAAATAACTTTTACCGAGGGCAAATATGTTAGATCATTATTCGTATTCAAAACTTAACTAAAATAGCTCATGATTTACCTCTAGTAACACATGTAAGTTTTACTGACTAACAATAATTCTATCTCTTATGTTTTGTTCTCTTAAGCACAGAAGCTGAAGAAATCGCTCGGTAATCTTTATAATCAGAACATTGCACTGGCTCCAAAGTATCATGTGCAGGATATGTCAGGTTTTAAATATGTGCTGGTTATTTAGAGACCACATTAGGAGTGATAATGAGTACTATCTTAGTCACGTTACCCTAAAAGTACAGTTGGATAGCTCTCCTCTTCCAGAAAAAATATTAAGCCATGCTTACGTGTGTTTAGGCTTTAAGAAACCTTAATAAGTATAAAAACCCTACTCTCACAGTCATATTTCACAGTAAGCTACACTTATCGGCCAAACCTTCTTAAACCTAGAGATTTTCGGTCAGTGGTATGCTACTCTGCGACGTCTTATTAACCCATATGTAAGGGAAAGATAAGTACCACTTCCAAGAGAAGTTTTCTCTTTGAAATTCGAGTATTTTATACAACTGAGTTGCTGATACAAATTCTAATTCAAGCGACTCTATTTGAATCATACAAGAGGGCGAATTTAGGGCCATACGGCACTGTCTTACAATTGCCCCTAATATAATAGTATAGTACTTAAGTCAAATAAAACTACTATATTTAAAATAAAACAAAATTATATAATAAATGAATCTTCATGATTGGAGCTGAAAGAAATGAAAACTGCATTTAATTGAGTTTGTTATAATTTATTATGATACTTAATTGTAAAAAGTACTATACTTATAATTTTGAACAACGATTTTAAGTGTTTTCATATAAACATAAAATATTTTAAAAATGAGGTGCTAAAGAAATGTTTTGGAATTTTGTTAAAAATATTTAATACAACCTCCTAGACCACATTTGAACTCATCATTGCAAATGTTAAATGATTGATTGAAAGATATTTGAGTTACCATCTAGACACTTTTACATGGGTAAATGCAATATTTAGAAGGAAGGAGATGAAATAAAGACGGATTAACATAATAACACGAAATCTCAAAGAGAACCAATCAGGCTTTTAATATTTGGAAACCCAACCATTACAATTACTAATGTTGAATATTTTTATTAATATCACACAAAGTACGACAAAATTGGACACTAATAACTGAACTAACATTCTACCCGCACTGTTCATTTACATCTACTGAATAAGCTCTTAATCAGGGGTTGATTAAGATCGTCTACAAGGGCTTAACGTAAGTGCTGGAGTTACCACAAACTTCCGATCGAGTCGAGATTAACTGGTTTAAATCCACTGTACTCTCTAAAAGCCACTTCGGTATACATTTATCATTATAGTAGCTAAATATATGCTAACGTTTAAATTTAATAAAAAGCGACTATTTAATAAAGTATGCAATATAATTTTCATTTACTGTACACCTGCTAGTAAGCCTTTTTACTGTATTTATTAAAACTAAAAATTATTTTTAAGACATGATATTAGTTTGTAAAATTTAATATAAATTATGTAAAAATATAGTTATAAATGCAGAATTCCAGGTTAAAAAACAAAATAGCAACACACATTCATAAACATTTTATATATGAAAAGATAATAGAAAAAGACTTTGTACAATACTTTAATTTTTTAACGAATTTAGTTCCCAAAAAGGATACAATTATTATGCATACAAAACATAATTTAACTACAGTAAAGTGTATTGTTCTATACGAGTACTATACAGCTATAAGGAAGGAAAGAGTACACTTATGAATAACATTTATCACATTAAAAGCATTATCTATTTTTGAACAATACAGTAGTTATTGAAATATCCGTCCTAATTCTTCGCTATGTTTGTAACTAAATAAAGTAGAAGGTACTTGCTATAATAATAATAATACAAGTTAGGCATGCTACTTGTCATGTAGAATAATACCTGTTCCTTATACAGCTGCTTTATGTTTTTTTGACCCACGATAATTAAATTGACGATTTGTTGTAAAGGACAGATAAAGTACTTAAATTGCAAATGTTAACCGTTTGTTTTTTCGCAGTTTTTCTTGTATTGCACAAAGTAAATAGAAGAACAGACTATACCGTATTTTAAAAGGTAGTATGATCCAACGTGTTTTTTTAATATCGATGAAATGTATTTAATCGTAAATCAAACTTTTTCGTGATTCTAATACGATAAATATGTATTCTGTGTTTAAGGATTATTATTAGAAATGGATAATGTTAAGGGATAGTAGAATTACTAACATTTAATTCGTTATATAATAAAAACCCTGAACAAAATGCTTTGAGGATTGAAATGTGTCTTTTCCTCACGAATAAAACAATAATGAAATCAATAGTATGTGTGTTTAACCGTGCAACTTACTTAACATTGAAATGCACTGCATACCCTAATAGTACAAAATAGCATATATCAAAATCTTGGGATGATAAACACAGCCTGAACACTCAGGCTGATAAGGTGCAACACATTATTGTTTCACAGAACACTACATAACATATGTTGGCACACCAGGGAAGGTGAACACTTCCGAGAACTTCAATGTTGAAATCTTCCATCGCATTTAGGAGGGTCATATGAATGAAAGTGAATAGGATTATTGAGATGAAGAGGGAGGACCCAAAAGCATTTTAGTTGAAGTTTTTTCACTATTCTCAAGTGGTATAATCAAGGATCAATTTCAGTAACAAAATTCTTGAACTGAAACTTTTTAATCCTCAAAACATACGGTTTTGTATATATGAGCATAAATGTGAATGGTTAACACAATTTTGAAAAACCAACTTAATATCCTCATATATTGCAACATCGATTACTAATATATCAACACATTTGTACCGTGTTTACATCATTGTAATCAAAGTAGCGTCCACAAACTTGAAATTGTGCATGATTGTGTGTCGAATCACAGTCTAGTATCTCTGTGTGTACATTGGTGGTCTATATTTGAGTGTCTCTCATAACATTTGATTTAAAAAAATTTCAATGTACCTACTCATCATTGACTCTCTAATTTCCTCAAAAGAATAACCTAGGTAGAATTATGTTTTTCCAAAACTTTTGAAATATATCATTCTAAGATTACTGTACAAAATAATTTGAAGAAAGGAATTTTAAAATATCTAGCATAAAGTATAACGTTAACAAAGCCAGCTATTGTGACGGCATGATTAAGTTACAAGCATGCATATTACATTTTACGTGACAGTTTTCATTTCCGCTGTCACTCACTTCTTTCTTGCCCGTAGTTTATATTTCCCACAAGCTCCTTTCTCCTCTAGAATGAAAATTAATATTTTAGTTTTCAACATTATTTATATTCAATCTTAAAAAAAATACGTTTGAATTATTTATTAGTCTGATATTTCCACTCGTACGTAGACTAGGTATTTTTTATGTATTATCTTTAAACGCTAATTAATTCCACTATTAATTGTAATAATTCTATGTACAAAATTATATTTATATAACGTTTCTAGTTACTATGTTAAACACTGTGGCAATCAATGATATTCTTTGAACTCGGCAAGACTCACATGCTGCAAGTCCATTCATTATAATTTTCATTAAATTTTGTTAGAAACATAAAGAGTTTTATTTTTAATGCTAATATTATACAGCAGTTAAGATTTCTTATATGTAGAAAAAAGTTTACATTTTGAATATTTCTGAGTGATTTAATTAGGCCCACTATTTTTTAATTATCGAATAATCGGATTTAGATAGCATTTTTAACTTCAAACTTATTTTATTATTTCAAGTTAAAAATAATATATTCCCTATTACAATTTATCTGAGGACTAACAAATTTATGCTTCCACCCGAACACCACCAATAACCGGGAATGTATCCTACCTGCAAGAACAGGATCGCATGCTATAAATATCATACACGCTTGACTGCGCCACTTTCACAATGCAATTAATCGTGGATGGGGAATTAAAATATAATGTTGCTTGAATATTATTTAGTCAGTAGGTTATTTATGATTGCCTACATTTATGGTTTATAACCATATACAAGTTTTATTAATCAGGTGCAGTTAAATGCTTATATACAACTGTCGGAGTTGGCAGTGTCACCAGGTTTATGTCCTCATATATTGCCTAGTCACATCTGCGAGTCACTGACTAAATTCAATGTTTAGTATTCGCGTTTCAAGCGTATAAGAGTTTCTGTAAAAATCAGGTTTACTATTATTATACTTATAACGGCTTTCATCATTGTTTATACACCCTCATCGGGTATTAGAATTATTTTTTTTTTTTTATTACAATAAGTCCAGTTTTAGCTGTTTTCGGGATTATATTTCCTATCTAAAACTTTTAAACATAGGCACAATGTAACCAACAAGTGGGTTGTGTCATTGTGCCTGGGTTACAATATATTTCTACGTTGTGAAATATTTTAAGTAGTAACTATGTTTTATCTACTTTTTATCCAATGTAGATCACAAAACTGCCGAATAGTATTAAAACTTCAGTAAATATACTTTTTTATGTGGATTATATTCATATTAGTTAGAATAAAGTATATAAGTTTATGTCACTGTAATTATAATTACGAAGCCAATTATTGAAATAACTCATCTTTAACACATTTCAAACAGAAAACTTCATTTAATTTCTGAAATTGTTATATTACCTTCTATATTCCTTTGGATTGTTCTCTTAAACCTTTCCCCAATATAAATATCTATACTGATCCATTAGTAAATTACTTATTAGATTAGACGCAAATCTTCAATTACATTTCCATAAAATTAACGATATAAGTATTTATACATAAGAATTCAAGAGGACTATTCAAGTTGTCTATTTTCATTTCAACAACAATAAAATTGTATTTTATGTGCTATTATAAATTTTATTTAAACATACATAAAACAATATTTCTGCGCAAACTATTAGCAATTGTTTCAATCAGCAAGCATTTACAAAATGAAATATGTCAAAAACAAACCAGAAAAGATTTTGGAAAAAAGATGTTGGAGGGGTTACATAAAAAACCACGACGATTGACCAACATGATCATGATGGTGATTATTATAGTTTTGTCTTTATGTAGCCTTTTGCTTAAATAGTTGTCTAATTTGTTTGTGCCTTTAATATTTACGGCTTCATATTTTCGGGAAAAGTCTACTAAAATTATTTATAATAGCTGTACTGGAAAAACAGAAAATATAAGAAAAATTGCGTATTGAAATTTATTTTAAACCGTAATATCTTAAAATAGTGTTCTAGTAATTGCCAATACCTGCATGAAATATATAATTGAAACAAATTTTAACAAAATAAAATTTACTATGTTTTTACAAAAATTCCCCAAACTAATTTATGCCAGATGGTAATTTATGTCATACTTAAAACCTACACCCAAGCATAAAATCATGAGGCTTATTTAGATAAAACCGTGACCTCGAGTTATTTTTTAAACATCACCTCGAGCTATTTTATCTTTGCTATCGATCGGCCGATTCACATAGAGAAATACAAAATCATGGTATTCTATCTTTTTATACCCCCAAAAAATTAAATTACGGAGTATTGATTGATCCAACACAATTTAATGAAAATTCTAACAGTCAAACCATGAAGTATTTCATGTCAAAATGGCATATAATTGATTTTACAGCCATGCGAAAAAATCAGATAGGCTTTCAATAGTTAAATTTTCTAGTTGTTATTTATATGTATTTTCTTGTTTAATTGAAGGTTTAAGAATATCTGGTTGAGTATAAACACTAGCCAGATTTACTGGTTTCAAGAGTTATACATTTGATATTTATAGCTTGGTTATAGGATATATTATTTATTAGTTATTTAACACATATGAATAAGTTTCAATATTTAGTACACTATTGTATTATAAATAGAAGCAAGAGATCAACATTTATAAACTCATTATTGGATTGATCATGATCTATGACGATATAAATTACTGAAGCAGGAGGGCACTGCTAACATCAAACAAGGAGATTGATTACTGTCTTCAACCGTTACCTTGTAATTACTGAATTATAGCATCAAACAAACATTCCTAGAACTCGTGTACCGATACTCTTTCGTAACCTTGAATAAACTTTCGATCATATTATAATATCCGTAATGGAACTATTAGCTCAGAGCAATGTTGTTCTTGTAGAACACACAATTTCGATTATTAAAAAAACTCTGTATTCGACTACTGCAATTTCTAAACAATTTTAGTTTCTCTTTTCACTTAAGATTATTTAAATTTCATTATATTACAATGTTTTACTAGTAAGAAGTAATATTCAGTTGAGGCTTATATACATTGATAAATTATTTTAAAATCCAAATAATAAGATTAAATAAAGAAAACTTTGTAAAAGTGAAATAAGTAGATATGACCAAATAGAATTATTTCAGGTAACATCTAAAAGAATTGCCGATGGAAAACGGATATTATTATTATTATAACTGTTGTATTTGGGCATATATTCCAGTCAGGATAGCAAATTTTCGTATAAAAAATTACCTCCCTACAAATTATACTATAAGTATACTATACAAATTATGTATCACTCGTCCCACTAACAGAAAATAATATATATTTCACATAATTTGTTCATTAGATTAATTTAGTATTACTATTATTAAAGAGCATGCCTAACAAACAATAATGAATAATTGTTATTGAAGCCTTAATAACTGAAAAGCAACTTTTTACATTTATTATTGGTTTAAAATTTATAGGAATTTTATTTTGATGCTTATAATTGGGCTTTGAGTCATAGTACGTAGAGGGTCTTACAATCCCAATCCTCACACTGCTTCCCAGGCCCATAATAACAGACTTTGATAAGGTTGATAACAAAATGCTATATCTATAGCTCAATTAATTTTTCGAGATGTCCTGCGGAGAGATATACACACATATATTTTAAAGAAAAGAAATTGGTATAAAAATGTGTATGCACCATAAAATTTTATTCTTGTAGACATGAACTTTTATCCTAAATTTATCGTCAACTTACAAAATATTTCTCTACATGTAGAAGTATAAAGCTAATGCAATCTATACCACATTAAATCTATACACATTTAATATTAAACTGAATTCCTTTATATAAATTCCGTATAATATAGGGACGGAATCATCTCGATTACTTTTTGTTTACACATGCAACGTTTTTTTATATAGTAAATTATCAAAATATAAGATTACCTTACTGAATTTATTTACTTAGTATAGATTTTATATTTGTAAGAGCACTGTTGAATTATGATATTAGAAATCCTTTTAATATAAGAAGTAATTTGTTTAATTTAAGTAATAGCTAAAACTCTGACTGTTGTGAGCTTTCCTTCATGCAGATCACTGGACTTTTCAATGTAAATTTTTATGATATACGCTATATTCAAGTCCATCACATTGAAAATAAGTCCTAATTGATTGAAATTGTTACGAAATTATTCATATTTTCCATAATGTAAAGTACTTCATAATAAAAGTTCACCTATATTAAATGTAGTTAAAAAGTGTTTAAAACAGTTAAAAAAATATTCAGTGAGTTTGAATAAAATAATAATGTTTGTATTGATAATATTAGGATATATTCGTGATCATTATGTAACATGATTGAATCTATCATGGGTTTGTTTTCAATTTATGTAAACTACTAAGATAATTGTCATCATAATTACCTATAGGACAAAAGATGTAAAATTATTACCTTACGCTCAGCGAAATCCCATGAAGTAAGATGCAGTATAATCGAACTCAGTGATCCTCATATGGAACTGAAGCTTTACGTACAATTTCAAGCCATTAGTACAATTCGATTTCGAGATATCGTGAGGACAGACAAACTTATAGAAAGACCTAGACTAATTAATTTCTATATACAATAACAAACCTTTGAACACGTTTGATATATTTTTTTCTTTTGTACGATGTACATTTCAAATTCTATGAATTAATCTTCAGGTACATGTTTAGGTTAAGGAAAACTGTTATTATAAAAATTTGTATTACTGGATCTTCGTTAAAAATCAGCCAACTAACGTAAAATGTATTAGCATACATTGAAATTTCCTGCTAAGCAAAAAAATTAATTTGTACTGATTTAGTGTATTATAATATTTACGAATATAAGATACCGTAATAATATTGCGTCGTCTGATTTATTCCCTTCAGATAATATTAAACATTTACACGTAAAACACATGGAAAATAAATACTAGATCATTTGTATCTTTATATTTGCATTATTTTATCTTGTTGGCCTGATCAGATTATGCTATTATGTATGCTGACATATTCTCATCTCCTGGTATGGGAGTGACAGTATTTCATTCTCTCTACTCATATAGCTGTTCAGGTGTAATAGCAGAGAGACACCTTGTCTGGACATGTTTATGTGTTTTTGCTTCAATGGAATGTGTCACCAAAGTTAATACTCCTGAGTTACGCTGGTACTATCCAGTTTTTGGAGTTTTAATTAAAATGGTGATATTGTGTTCTTAAACGTACAATAGATTGTACGCTAATAAATATAAAGATAAAAAATTTAACAAGAGGCACATCTTAAAACGAAATATTCTCAAGGAGGGAGTGGTTGACAAAGACACCTTTATTGTTCATTATGGAAACTTTTTACTTTGTCTTTTCATAACATATGCTATGTGCATTTTAATACATCATTATCCTTGATCATCTGCAGTTGGTAAATAAAAACGTAGTTTTTCTATAGGTACCTGTATTTTTAAACCCTTAAGGATGATTTCTCCTCGTGAATATGTTTTTGTTTTTAAATGTTATATCATGACGCCGTATCAGAGACGTATGTATAAAATTTAAAGTTCTGTTATATATTTAGGTTAGGTAAAGAATTTTATTTTGTATTTCAGCCCCTGCGAGTAATTAATAATTGCGAAAAACTATTATGTATCGGATAAAATCGGGTGCTATGTGTATTTAAAATTTTCCCGTTCTAGACTGACGGCAAGCAAAAAACCAAACATGATTTTTCTACGGGTATAAAATGTTTTAAACTCCTATTAATATGATATGATTACATAATTTTTAATTTAATTTTTGTAAGGTATGAATCCGATATTGTCAGTGTTAATCTTTTTATGACTTTTGGGAAGTCTAAAATAGCTTAAAATTAAAAAGACAAAAATCTATCAAAACATTTTAATTCAGTTCGTGATATATAACTATGGCTTATTTAAATTCCTTTATATAAATATTTGTTACAAATACAACAGTAAATTGTTTAATTTATAATAAATCAATATCAATGTAGAAGTTTTTACCACACGTATGCAAATTTTCATTTTAACATAAGTAGAATTTAGAATAGTATAAAAAATTCCACAATACATACTGCATTACAATGTCACACATGTATATTTATTGTATCCCAGTAAATTTAGTTGGTAAAGAATGGCCGACAGTTGACTAAATCCCTTACTTGCAGGAATGATAAATGTTTACCGGGTCGAGTACTCTCAGCATTCCAGCAATGCTGCTCTCCCTGCTTTACATGGCGTAACAGACTGTGATTAATATGGTTTGGTATTTTCATAAACTTCCTCTTCGAATTATTTTGATATTTTATTTATTTGTAATTGTATACTCGCATTCTATAGTTCTTTTTATTTTAATCTTATTCATATTAAATTATTACAGGTATCAATGATCTTATATCATGTTTAAGTTCATGGCCTGACAGTCATTATAACTATTTCGTTCAACGATCTTGATCAAATAATATAGTGTAATACCTATATTATTATATCCAAGTGGTTGATATAGACAAAAAGGATCAACTAACGTTAATTTACAGGATCCCTGATTCTATATTTTATGTAATTAATGTATTAATTTCCCACGGACGTAATCTATACCTACGTGATAAAGTAAAAGAATGACGTAAAGAAATATAAAGAACAGATTAACATACTCTGACGCTATATACGTAAGTGAAGTACATCACACCAGGTGTCACAAAACAGTATTCTCTAGACATAATGGGATGCAATTTTAGAGTCTATAACACATGTCTTTCTTGAGATTTATTGCGGATAGGCAGAGATACAGTCAGCCAGCTATACTGAAAAGACATTTCACACTATACCAGTAATCGATAGATAGATTTCGCCAGCAGTAGAAGAGAAAGGCTTCAATGACCACAGTTTAACCATATGGATGAATAGGCTCAATTATGAATTAGGTCTTCTCTATGAAGTGTTATGAAAAAGATTTAAACTGTTCGTAATATATGTATTATGAGATATATGAATATTTAGGTTACATGTTAAAACATTATAACAATGGAACGTTTCAACTTTGTTTTTCTGATATATTCTTGTTACCATCATGGTTACCACCAAGCCTATGGATAAATCTCAACTTATCAAAGTTCTTTAGATATGCATGCACAATTATTTAAATCATTGTTGAAGGTATATATATATATATATATATATATATATATATATATATGAAGCTTAATTCATAGTATATACATGTATACGTTATAGATATATCATGCGGACACCGGACATACATAGATCCAAAATTGAAATTTTACCATCCGATGGAGGAACACCACCGTAACAATAAGAATTCCATGGGGAATACGTTTTATGGGCTAGATATATAAATTACATGAGTTTTTATGATATAATTTACAGGTAAAATTCTATTTCATAAGAAAAATGCTCGGTGCTAAACATTTAGCAAATTTGTTTAAGTACGTTTTCTAGGTGGATTCATATTTTAATAGTAAACGAAAGAATGTAACTTTTAATTCCCTAAAACAGTGATGTGGGGAACTAGAAAATACCTCTATATAATAAACTGGTTTACCAATGTTTGCTATTGACACATTCCTGCAACTTTCCGTTGAAAACTTACTTAGACAGTTAAAGTTTTTGAAGCAACCAGCAACTCCAAGATCTTGATTTCGCAGTATAACACATTAATAACTGTAAATATTAATGATAAATCAGCAAGAATCTATAATATTTTTTATACACTCATTATTTACCAGATTCTTCTAGGTTTTGGAAATAATTCGGATGTCCGTGCATACTTTATAATTCACAAGAAATAACCCAAATGTAAACCAATGTTACTTTGTTTTTGTAAACCGACAATAATATTTTTTCACTCGTAGGACATATACAAATTATATTTTTAATACTAAATTCCATTAGATATAGTAATTTAAATTTTGGAAGTTTAACATATCAATGCGTAATTTTGACATTAGCTAAAGTGTAATTGGGCTGAACACTAATAAAGAAATCATTCGCAAATAATAACGTAGATATTTTACAGGTATGAATAAAAACCAAAAGTCTTATAGTACAATGGTATACAATAAAGATAAATCCTAAGCCATTACCAACGCTCTTGAGTTGGTGTATGTTCTACGTGGACAGTTTTCATTTACGAAATCGGTTTATCAAATTTTGTTTTGTGATGTTTTATTTCAAGTTATTACTTAAATTTGATGTTAACGGCCTTTTTTATTACAAAATTATTGTTTAAACTTTATGTGCAGTAATAGTATTTAAAAACATGTTAATGGCCGAAACATTTTTCGTTCAACATTAATTGCTTATGATTTTAAAACGGATATTTTATCTCCATTATATCCAATATATGTTTATACGCCATTAGTGACCTCAGTTACTTGTATGTCTATCCAATAGATCGGTTAAACTATCAGTTAACACTCATTTCTTTCATCTGTAGATATCTAGTTTGATAGCTTCCCATAGGCCATTAATTCTATTGAAAAATTCCATTGATTTTTATTTATTATTGTCTCTGGAATATTTCCCCCATAATTATTTCCTACCTTTAGTGGAAAGTGAATTTTCCTCGATAACAGATCTGACAAATACTTTGAATGTTTCTCTCTTTAAAATAATTCTTGTCATCCTAATGATATAACGGTTTTCACAGCATTATTTTCAGTTCGAAAATCCAAATTTCTTTTATCCTTTATTAGTTGTACATTATTGCTTTTAACTAGAGATTAAAAAGCAATATAACTAACAATCTAGGCTGTCAAAAAATAAAAAAATAACCATTGCTGTGACATATTAACTTATCTTGCAATAACTTATCTGTAACACTTGACGAATATTTTATTATTTGAAAAAATAAAAGTCACAAATGTTCAGTAATTTAATTTTTTAACTTATTATTTTATTGTTTAAGTTAATAACGGTTTTCAATTGTAGAATATCAATACATTTTAAATTGATGATTCTCATCTGATTATGGCATCTTTGATTTTTAAAGGCCTCGTGTAAACAAAATTTAATTATTAGATTCATTTTCTTTCATTATATATTTAAATAGTTTTTTTTAATAAGAATATTTCCTCCTTCAATTATAGGAAGAGATTTTCAAAAGTTTTAATTTCATGTCTCTAAGTTAGGTTATAGCTGAGAGACCATAAAGGCAATGCAAGTTTTCCATTTATCGATGTTGATTTCGAACAAAATGTTCTTAATTAGTACGATTCACGTGTGCCAATTTGTAGAAAGTATTTGCTAAAGCAATATACTTTTTATTAGTCAAATTGATACAGATTACATATACATATTATTCATGGTAAGTTTATAATAGATGATGTTTATGAGTTTTTTAATAAAGTAACAGAGTATCGGTAAACTAGACCAGAATATACTGACAAGACTCTAGACGTACTTCATATTGAAGTTAACATTATCTCTCAAGCCAACAGCTTTATCACACTCCTTTGATAAACGATCTCACTTTAAACATTATAAGAACAGGACTTGGAAATACGGATTATTCAAAGATTAATTGTCTACCTCAACAGTAAAACTTTTAATATTTTAAAGTATGTTCTATAAGTCAGCTAATAAATAAAAGTGTGTTTATCAAATATAAACTTAAAAAAAAAATTATCTAGTAATAAAGTAATAAGGAACTAAACATACACAAAAGTGTACAGTAATTCTCTCGTTTATTAACTTCAATAGGTATTAAAATTACATAAATACATTTAAAGTTACACAAAATAAAGTATAACTATTGAAATTAAATGCATAGACAATTTAAAGAGGTTTGCGTAATATTTATTAGCTACTTATAGTGCAACTAAATTTATTTAGTATAGACCAATTTGACAGTAATAAAACATTAACATAACGATATATATTTATAGAAACATTTTAAATTTGTAAGCATATTCAGAACCAAACAAATGCGATTATCTTTTAACTTTTGTTTTTACACCTATTTTATTCTCAAGGCATAACCATGGAAACGTTTATAGTAACAATGAAAATTCGTCTATTAAATAGAACAGAATATTAAAACTGTTTATTATCACTTTCAAGACATAGCCATACTAAGATAAATTTTTAATACAGTGTTAATACAGTTCAAAATATACAGGGTATTCGGTGTAATTGAACAAGATTACATTTATTAAAAATAATTTATAAAAGAGATTAGAATATTTTATACTTATAAAAGACCATTATCTAAATTTTTAATAACACAATATTTTCTGTATATTATTAAATGTTGAATTTTACAATCTGAAGAAAGATTTAACTTAATCTGAAGAAACCGATCATAAATTATCCATGTTTAAAAAATACATAATATAATGGAACACTATGGACTTTTACAGAAGAGAACTATCACTATAAAATGTGTTAAAACCAAGATTGATTCATTTATAGTTACTTTATAATTTCAATACTTTATAGTCAATTTAGAATATATTATGTACGGAAAACCCTTTATGCGATTCATACCAAGTAACACAATAGACTTATAGGAGTAGCTCGCAACTAATATTAAAGTCCATATAATGGAGTAAAAAGGGCGGGTTGGCTAGTCTGACATTATTACGTAGAATAACGGTTGGAGTGGGTGATTATTCCTTATTCTTAAATTCTTAAAATATTAAATATTATGGTTATCCTGCTAGCCTTGACTAGAGAAGGCTGGAATAGAGCTATCCTTCCCTCCTTCCTTATGGAATCTCAAACCGAGCTAGCTGTTAATCCCGAAAAATAACAATATCCTGAATATCCTGTTATTCTGGAATAAGCGTAAAGGTCCTTTT
This sequence comes from Homalodisca vitripennis, assembly GCF_021130785.1. Classification (NCBI taxonomy): domain Eukaryota; kingdom Metazoa; phylum Arthropoda; class Insecta; order Hemiptera; family Cicadellidae; genus Homalodisca; species Homalodisca vitripennis. The sequence continues at coordinate 93,072,447 of NC_060213.1, read as the reverse complement.
TGAACGAAATGTTTTGAGGAGTTCTCTTAACTTATTCCTAACGCCAGTGTTATCTCACAGCCTAAATTATACGTAACCTAATATCTCAGATAACGTTTTTATTTTGCATCGAATGTCAATTCCATAGTCTGCACTGTTAGTCTACCGCATTCATGAACTGTTGGAACATAATTTTCATGTCGCGGAAAAGTATTTTCTAATTTTTTGTCACCTCTTGTACCTTATTTCAAGAAGATTAAGGAAATTTTTTTTATCGTTTTATTATTCAAAAGTGGATTAGTTTCATAAAAAAACTACTAGAATAGTTATTAGGGTAAGATATTTTGTAATCTGTAGATAATTATAACTTTTGATCCTGTTGAAATAAAACTTTTAAGAAGATTAGTGGTTTACTCCATGTCTATGATAGTTTATATTAAAACTAAAATATATAACTCTGAAATTTCATCGTTAATGGTATCAGAATTTAAGCCTTTCAGTAAACCAAACATTAAATTTGGAATGTAAATATTAAACATAAATTAAACTAGAAAGTTGATTGATCCAATGAATAATATTAATGTTATAAGTACGGATTAAATTTTGTTTATTATTAACAGCCTCCCTTTTTCCTTTTTTGAGGGCATAAGCATACATTTCCATCTTTAATTACTATAAAAAATTAACATTCAGTTTTAAAACAATCTTTCTCTAATTGTATATAAAATAAAGTATTATTAATAATAAGGTTACAAGTAACAAAACTCAAGAGTGATGCATTGCGAGTTTCAAAATGCTTTAATATCGTCTTTCAAAATGTTGTATTATTCGTCTATTTATTCTATAAAAATACTCCTATTGAAATATTTATACTAGACACAATATTTTTTTTATATTATGATACCTTAATAAACAAATTTACTTGCATAATTTTTATCCCGAGGTAAAATTTTGAACATTATTGTTAAAAAAGGAATACATTTTACACTCATAGGTTCTTATTAAAGCAACAATAGAGCTCGGCATAAGTGTTTTCCATAAAACATATAAATGCGACATTCTCTTCACAAGTAGACCCGATACCACCATCACCCCACACTACATTATTCATGTCTTGCCTCAGTCTTTATCGTTCATACTGCAGCTCGTCATACATTTTTCAAATCTGCCGAAGCGAGTGAAACAGAAAATTTGTGTGCACTTTCTACTAAAAGGTCTTGTGTTTTTTTATAATAAAAAAATTTTAATAGTTTATACAATTACCTTTTTATATTTATAAGATAACCAAATTTAATTAGCACGAAATTCATAAATGTACTTATTATATTTACCACATTATAAGGTACTTTGCATTGGAATTATTTAATCATATATGGCATTAATAAAAGTTTATATTATATAGAACATTCATGAGGTGATGAATGATCTAACCGAATATTGAAACACTCATATTTAGTTATTACTATATGTACAGTTAAGTTCTGCTGCTTCAGCGTCCATCTAAATTAAATATGCCAAATGACTTTTGTAGACTTATAAAGGGGTTTACAAAATTCCTGTATTGTATTTTTAAATTTCGTTCGCTATAATCTGATAAACTTATTTTTTACTATAGTTGATTCTATTCCACACACACACACACACACACACACACACACACACACACACACACACACACACACACACACACACACACACACACACATACATATATATTAACAGTTTACATTGCATGACTGTTGAAATTAAAACGTTCACTGAACACTTTAAAGATACATCAAGTTGGGAACCACCACCATTAAGTCCAGACCACCCTATCGAACAATTTTTGAACGTTATTTTATCTAACATTGCTAAACCAAATTTTTCTGATGATTTGCCAACGTCAACAAATCTCTCTAAGGAAGAATCTAAAGCCATTTCATCACTGAAAAATAACAAAAATATTGTAATTTTGCCTGCTGACAAAGGTGATATAACAGTAATCATGAACATTTCAGACTATATTAGAGAAGCCAACCGTCAATTAGAACATGAAGACACTTATCAGTTATTAAAATCTGATATGACAAACCACTTAAATAAAGAAATAACGAAATATTTGAAAGAAAATTCTATTAAAGAGGGATTGCCAAAAGAGCTAATTGATATTTTAATAAACATAAATCCTCAAACACCCGTTTTCTACCTGTTACCGAAAGTACACAAAACAAAGATATCACCACCTGGCCATCCCATAGTCGCCTCAATATCATCTCCCACAGAAAGAATATCAGGGTTTGTAGATGTACACCTACAGGAGTTTGTCAAAAATGTACCATCCTACTTGAAAAACACTGATCATTTTATTGAATTATTAAAAGAAATACCCCAACCTATTGCAACAAATGTGACGTTAGTTACAATTGATGTAACTTCCTTATATATTAATATTGACCACAATAAAGGTATGGAAGCGGTGAAACACTTTTTAGATAAAAGACCTGGAAATTCAAAACCAAGCACTAACTTCATCATTGCTCTCATAAATTTTATATTATCTTCCAATTGTTTTCGATTTCAAAACAAATTTTATTTACAAAAGAAAGGAACAGCCAGGTGTACCCGAATGGCCCCATCATACGCAAATCTTTTTATGGCAAAATTTGAACAAGATTTTCTACATTCTCAAACATTTAAACCTGTATTCTGGTCTAGATACATAGATGACATTTTTATGTTATGGACAGAGAGTAATGAAAAACTTTTAGATTTCCTAAACGCATTGAACTCCTTCGATAACAATTTAAAATTTACTTGGAAAATTTCAACAGAGTCAGTTACATTTCTGGATATTGACGTTTACATCAAGAAAGGTTACTTGAAACACAAAATTAATGTAAAACCTACAAACACTTTTCAATATCTACACTACAACATTGGCACCCTGTATATGTAAAAAGATCAATTCCCAAAAGCTTGGTTACACGAGCAACCAAATTATGCAGTGAGAGTGAAGATCTTAAAAATTACGTTAGTAACATATATGATGCTTTTTTAAAACGAGGATATCCTGAGAAGCTATTAAATGAAAAGCTACAGCTCAATGAAAGCAACCTTAATAATAATTATGCCAAAAAGAAATATTATGATGAGCCTAAATTAATAACACAATATCATCCTGGTCTCTACAAAATTAAAAACATTTTTAAAGTAGCTTACAAAATTCTTCAAAATTCTCCACTGACAGACTCATTTCTAAAAAGTATTCCACGTATTGTTTTTAAAAGACCTCCTATTTTAAAGGACATTATATCGAAACCAAAATTACCAGCTGATTCTGATGTGGAAACTAAATTTAAAGGAGCACATCCATGTAATAAATCAAGATGTATGGTGTGCAATCAAATACAAGAGTCATCAAAATTTGAAAGTAGTTCAACTAAAAAAGTATACAAAATTATTGGAAATTTAACATGTGATACACAAAAATCTAGTATATCAAATTCAGTGTAAACAATGTCCTAAAAACTACATCGGCTCTACAACAAATAATTTAAGAATAAGAATGACAGGTCACCGTTATGATTTTAAGCATAATGATGAATCAAAACCATTAGTTATTCATAGTAAAATACACAAAGAATCTTTTGAAAATTTATATACAGTAAAACCAATACGATCAATACAAAATTCAAATACATCAAAATTAAGAAATTTAGAACAAGCATGTCAAATTGTCACAAAATCTAAATTCCCCTATGGATTAAATCTTCGATAAATTTGAATCATCTGGACACTCATCACATCTTTACACCCACAGTCTGAACATATGTTTATCATTTCAAGAATATTATGCTTATTAATTTATTTATCTGTTTACATGTATGTTTTTGATTATTTTATGTGTTTCGTTATGTTGTTTTGACCTGAAGAAGCGTAATGCGAAATATAGTAAATCAATACTAATATGTTGGCCTTTTTCTACATATATATATATATATATATATATATATATATATATATATATATATATATATATATATATACATGCATATGTATATATATGCAAGTTGTCGGCTGCTGACCTCAGTATTTTCTTGAAATAAATCTAGAACACGTTCATCTAAGCCAACATCTCGAAGAACAGGACCTACCCATTACGCTGCCTGTAAACTGTTCCTCTCTCCAAAAAACGCTGATGTAGCCTCGTAAAAACTTTATCACTAGGAACTCTACGATCTGGGTACCGAGCGTGGTATTCTCTCTGAGCAGCCAGAGTATTCCCGCTACAAAAACCATATAAAAAATGCATCTCTCCATACTCTCTCGATGTGAAATCCATGATAGCTACGACTCAAATAACTATTTTTAAGTGGATAGAGGTAAAGTCAGCTGTAAGACAAAATAAAACCTGAAAAATGGGGTATTCCTTCATACTTGTGATTGTAGAGATAAGATAGTCAGGAATAAAAACTGATAAGATATGACAATGCATTATGTCATTTTAAAGCCCACAAAATGGGAAAGTTTTTTGTGGTATTGGCCTCTCTTCAGAATTAACTTCATTTAATTCCTCGGGTCTAATATCTTTTTAACGTTTTTGCCAAAAACTTAAGAATTTGATTTATTAGCAATTTGTTTGTATCAAACTAATTTTCAAGACAGTTTTTCTCCATTATTCCCATGTAAAATTTCTTTTAGATTTCAAAAGTGGGTTCAGAATTAAAAATACATTAAAAATAATGGAGGAAATTGAGTTTTATTGAAACAAAACATAATTTTTTAACAAAATAGCGAAATTGGTCGTAGTTAAAAGATAGGTGGGATAGGGATTTTATATTTTCATATTTTGGTCTATAATACTGAGTAGTATCACCTAAAAAATTTTTCGACACTAACTTAAATTCACCCTGTATATACAGGGGAGGCAGACCACCCGTACAGTACGTATAGCGGCCAAACCAAACGAGGTAGATTATTCGTAACAACTTAAACCCCCCTATTTCCACCCCAAAGAATTTGGAGAAATTATTTTGAAATCTCTAAAACTCCCCAAAAGGGTAGTTTTTGGGGGGTAGGGGTGGTGTTTGGAACTTTTTCAAATGTAAAGGTATGTTGAGTTATACCTCATTTTAAAGTTATTTTTTCAATGATTATTTTGATGCAAGAATTTTGAACCTATCTTGCCGCTTATGTACAGGGTACACCAAAACGTTAAAAAATCATCGGTTTGTGGGTAAATTTATTGCAACTACCTGCACAAATGTAGAGAGACGATATTTTTATTCAAAACTAACGATGAGACGGCTTATCGAAAAGTATCATAAAATGCCATTCTACGCCAAAATTTACACATTTAAAAAATACATCGAATTTTGAAATAATTAACAGCCCGAATCTAAAAAAAACTCAAATAGCAACCTAGGTTGTGTTGTACATCTTTAGAAAGGTCTTTAAAAAATAAACATTTTATACATTTAAGGTTTGTCTCTATCTCCAATGGTTTCAAAACTGTGGTACAAAAATAGATTTTTTAATAACTTTACTCAATGTATTTATTATAAAAATTAGTGCAATGTGCAATTAGAAAAAAAGTTCCAACAGTAAACAGGTCTCTTATGTTTATGATTGAAAAAAATACTGTACCCAATTTTTAAAAGTCTTTTAAAATTTAAAAAGGTATTGGAACACCGTAAACTACAATGTCTTACGATAAGTGCTGAGTTCTCTCATGAAACAGGAAAATTACCCAGTTATTAAATTAGTAAATTTTGAATTATAAAAAGTTTTACACTTAAATTACACAAAATGTATAGGAGAAAACCTGTTGTTATTTAATCATTGATGTGAGTGCCATGGAAGGAAAGAGTATCCTGTCATTATTAAAAAAGATAAAGACTTCAAACTGGTTTTGAAAAAAAATCTAGCATGTTACAGCAGCATCATGGTAAATTATGAATATGACAATTATCAATTATCAAACTAAAACTAACAATAACCTAGTAACTGACCTCATGAAGAGTTAAAACCGGTGCTCAAACTGCAACCCATTGTTTTCCAGACAGAGTTCAATCCTTGAGGTGAAGCTATCTACAGCTCTCAATATCTCTTCTCTACTGATCGTGTTTATAGCCTCCCTTATCCACCACATCATGTCCTCTCTAGTTGTTGGTATTGATTTATACAGTAGGTCTTTTAGTCTACCCCACAAATAAAAGTCCATACACGTTAAATCAGGAGATCTCGCTGGGTAGTTCACAGGGCCGCCTATTCCAATCCATCTGTCATGGTATTGCTCGTTTAGAATCAATCGAGAATCTTCGGCGTTGTATGCTGGTGCCCCATCGTGCATAAACCACATACGTAGTAAGACTTTCTCATGGATTTCAATTAGAAAGTTGATATAAACTACTCGGTCTAGGCGATCGTCAAAGAAGAATGGCCCTACAATTTTGTCACCGATAATACCGCACCAGGTATTTAGGGTCCAGTACCTTTGGTTGTCCACTTCTTGCATCCAGTGTGGGTTTTCAAACACCCAGTATCTCATATTGTGGCGGTTCACTTCTCGATTACTCCTAAACGTAACCCTCGTCACACCACAGAATGTTACGGTGAAAGTTTTGATTTTGTTGTAGTTTTTCTCGAGCCCACAAACAAAAGTTCATTCTATGAAGGTAGTCATCTCCATGGAGTTCTTGATGTAATGACATCCTATATGGGTGCATTTTATGATCGTGAACAATTCTTAAAACAGATCTTTGACTCATACCAGAATCAAGAACTACTCTTCGTGTAGAATCATGCGGATTCAGTTTAAAGGCTGCCAAAACTTCGGGTGCCTTATCACGTCTCACGGGTCTAGCGAGTTCCTTTCCTTTGTTGTGGTCAGGTTGAACATGACCTGTTTCACGAACTCGACTAGCAAGTCTTTGAAAAACGTTCCTGGAGTGATGTTCGCGGTCTGGGTAACGTTGGGCATAAAGAAGAGCGGCAGCTGAGTAAATTTGGAAACATCCCCCTAATACCATAAGCATCTGGAATCCCTCCTCATTTGAGAATGGCATATTAGAACAAACAAAACTTACACTACGTACTTAAAAAAAAATTAAACTAATATCTACCTCATACCACGTGGTCACAAGAACAACTGAATAGGGAGACAATAATAACAGAGATTAGATAAGAGACCAAGGAATTAGTTCCAAAATTCTTACAGGGGCAACTCGTGTATTTTGGATTATTAAAACATGAACACCACGGTTAGATTGCTTTTGAAACATGTTACACAATATTTAAAAACTAATTAAACTTAAAAGTCCAACTTTTTTCCATTTTTTATTGGGTTTTGATATTAAAATTCATACTAACTTAGTAAAATTATGAAAAGATTATTATATATATATATATATATTATGTATGCAGCAACATTTGTAATTAAGTGTATTTTTCTTTAAAAATATTACACATGCTATGCCCATATTTACCTTTAATGTATATTTCAAACATTTATTAGGAAGTATTATATCAATAACAACAAATTATATGTCAATATTAACCTACAATTTTTACTTCTATAGTAAGTTGTCTGCAAAAAACGATTTTCCGTTTAAATTATAATCTATGCTGCAATAGTGTTTGCTTCATTGCGCCGATCAATAATGTATACACATACTTAAGTATGAGACGTCTATTTAAGGGGAATATGTCTGTTTGCTATTGTCCTAAAACATTTAGGTATAATATATTTTCGATGCTGCTAGTATGTTAAAAGGATAAAAATAATGCTTATCATATTTGATAATACTATGACAGAGGGTACATCACTTTTTAACTACTGTTCGTAGGTGATCTTAATTAAACTTGTATAGTCAGTTTTATGTAGCAAATATGTATTTTTATCTTTCCAGGCCATTGTGAAGTCGAAAAATGAAGGTGTAGTTTTTCTATAATTTCTAATAATTTACACCTATTAACGTTTGTTTACTCAATACGTCATGACAAATACGTGTACCAAATTTCAATGTAATGAGACTTTTGGAAGTTAATACAATTAGTCACGTTCGTGTGAGAATATTTTGTCAACTATATATAGAGGTTTAATTATTATTCTTTGTATATAACAACAGTACATGCAACATGACTCTAAATGTGACTCATTAACAATTCCAAATTTATTTTTATGTGGACACGACAAGAGATGTTGGATGTATATTTTACTGATACTAAAATGCTGACTAGAGGAGGTATGAACGTTACGCTCTACATCTAACGTTTTTTTAGCTAAGGAACAAACAAGGAGGGCAAACAAACAGCTCAGCAGTTTAAATTCAACAAACCTTGTACAATTCTTCTCAGATTAAATGTGGTTTCCGTGATTCAGCGGGAAAACTAATTTAATATAAAACTCTTCTCTACATAAAAGTTATTTATATTTGATATTTTCTTATGTCTAGAACAAAAACAATAGTATTATATAGAAAACGTTCTTTATTAATAAAAAAAATACATTGTCAGGTACGTAAACATCCCAAACGTGAGTAGGGACTGGTTAGAAATTCACGTACAAGATGTTACATGTGCTTACTTGAGCTATAATAAACAAATATGGCATAAAGATCCGTCCTAATAGTTATTTACTGTTTAGTTGTTATAATTTATAAGGAGCCTAATATAGTTAAGTAAAATATTGTAATGTAATTCCTTATAAAAAACAAGTTTTAAAAATAATTACTTTTTTTCTCCAATTTATATCAAATTTATAACTGATTTTGCAACCTCCCTTATTGACAAAAATGTTCAAAGTATATTTCAAATTGAGGTATATTGTAAGTATACTCGTCGACGAACAGTGTATCATAAGTAAATTTTAGTTTAATTTGTATTTATTAAAACTTAACGAAAATAGCTCATGATTTACCTCTTGTAACACATGTAAGTCTTACTGACTGATAATAATTATATCTCTTATGTTTTGTTCTCTTAGGGACAGAAACTGAGGAAACCTCTCGGTGATCTTCATAATCAGAACATTGCACTGGCTCCAAAGTATCATGTGCAGGATATGTCAGGTTTAAATAGGTGCTGCTTATTTAGAGATCACATTAGGAGTGATAATGAGTTCTATCTTAGTCATGTTACCCTGAAAGCACAGTTGGATAGCTCGGTTGCATCCTCTTCTAGAAAAAACGAAAAGGGTAAGCCATGCTTACGTGTGTTTAGGCTTTAAGAAACCTTAATAAGTAAAAAAACCCTACTCTCGCAGTCATATTTCACAGTAAGCTACACTTATCGGCCAAACCTTCTTAAACTTAGACATTTCGGTCAGTGGTATGCTACTCTGCGACGTCTTATTAACCCATATGTAAGGGACAGATAAGTACTACTTCCAAGAGAAGTTTTCTCTTTGAAATTTCAGTATTTTATACAACTGAGTTGCTGATACAAATTCTAATTCAAGCGACTCTATTTGCATCATACAGGAGGGCGAATTTAGGGCCATACGGCCCTGTCTTACAATTGCCCCTAATATAATAGTATAGTACTTAAGTCAAATAAAACTACTATATTTAAAATAAAACAAAATTATATAATAAATGAATCTTCATTAATTGGAGCTGAAAGAAATGAAAACTGCATTTAATTGAGTTTGTTATAATTTATTATGATACTTAATTGTAAAAAGTACTATACTTATAATATTTTGAAAAACGATTTAAAGTGTTTTCATATAAACATAAAATATTTTAAAAATGAGGTGCTACAGAAATGTTTTAGAAATTTGTTAAAAATATTTACTACAACCTCCTAGACCACATTTGAACTCATCATTGCAAATGTTAAATGAATGATTGAAAAATATTTGAGTTACCATCTAGACACTTTTACATGGGTAAATGCAATATTTAGAAGGAAGGAGATGAAATAAAGTCGGATTAACATAATAACACGAAATCTCAAAGAGAACCAATCAGGTTTTTAATATTTGGAAACCCAACCAATACAATTACTAGTTTTGAATATTTTTAATAATATCACACAAAGTAGGACAAAATTGGACACCAATAACTGAACTAACACTCTACCCGCACTGTTCATTTACACCTACTGAATAAGCTCTTAATCAGGGGTTGATTAAGACCGTCTACAAGGGCTTAACGTAAGTGCTGGAGTTACCACAAATTTCCGATCGAGTCGAGATTAACTGGTAATCCACTGTACTCTCTAAAAGCCACTTCGGTATACATTTATCATTATAGTAGCTAAAGATATGCTAACGTTTAAATTTAATAAAAAGCGACTATTTAATAAAGTATGCAATTTAATTTTCATTTACTGTATACCTGCTAGTAAGCCTTTTGACTGTATTTATTAAAACTAAAAATTATTTTTAAGACATGAAATTAGTTTGTAAAATTTAATATAAATTATGTACAAATATAGTTATAAATGCAGAATTCCAAGTTAAAAAACAAAATAGCAACACACATTCATAAACATTTTATATATGAAAAGATAATAGAAAAGACTTTGTACAATACTTTAATTTTTTAACGAATTTAGTTCCCAAAAAGGATACAATTATTATGCATACAAAATAATTTAACTACAGTAAAGTGTATTGTTCTATACGAGTACTATCCAGCTATAAGGACGGAAAGAGTACACTTATGAATAACATTTATTACATTAAACGCATTATCTAGTTTTGAACAATACAGTAGTTATTGAAATATCCGTCCTAATAATTCTTAGCTATGTTTGTACTTAAATAAAGTAGAATGTACATGCTATAATAATAGTACAAGTTATGCATGCTACGTGTCATGTAGAATAATACCTGTTCCTTATACAGCTGTTTTTTTTTGACCCACGATAATTAAATTGACGGTTTGTTGTTAAAGACAGATACAGTACTTAAATTGAAAATGTTGTTAACCGTTTGTTTTTTCGCTGTTTTTCTTGTATTGCACAAAGTAAATAGAAGAACAGCCCATACCGTATTTTATAAGGTAGTATGATCCAACGTGTTTTTTAACATCGTTGAAATGTATTTAATCGTAAATTAACCTTTCTCGTGATTCTCATACGATAAATATGTATTCTGTGTTAAAGGATTATTATTAGAAATGGATAATGTTAAGGGATAGAAGAATTACTAACATTTAATTCGTTATACAGGGTGAATATAAAGTCAGGACCCCCCTCTATTTTCTTCTATAGGTAATATAAGGAGATATCCTTTGGGTAGTGGTGCAATGTGGAAAGGAAGTTTCATTTTATGACATTAAAAATTTTTTTGGTCCCCCAAAAAATGCGAAATTTTGGAGGCAACCCAAAAATTTCAAATGTAAACACCTATCAAGTGACCCCTCATTTTAAAGAGCATGAAAAAACTTAAATAGTGGTGAAAACCAGAGATCGCTATTTCTTTTCCAACAACATAGCCAATAAAAATTGTAATTAAGTCTTTACACCTAAATTTATTTTGTTTGGGTACAGTTTCCATCTGCGTGGAAACAGCTTTATTGGTTGTTTGTGTTCTCAATGAGTTAGGCATGCAATGGATGAAGAATCCAATATTAGAAAGTAAACTGATAAGGAGTTTATTGTCAATGAGTGACTGGGCTTTCCCGGTTCGAAGTACAGTTAGTAAAAACTAGTCCATTTTTGCTTATTTTGAGAAAATCTCGTTAAAAGTTTTGATAGTGTACAAAACGTACATTAATTGTAATTATTGCGTAATTTTCAGTAGGTTTGTTCTTGAGGTCTATAGCTACACCTGTCCACTAGTAAAATAAAATTATTTAAGTAATTTCATGATTTCTGGATATGCAATTTTGCAGTTAAAAACTTATCAAACTATAATTTCTCAACTTTTTAGGATATGAATTTCCAGAAGGATGTAAAGTAAACAGAAACCATTTAAGACTATTTTTATTTATTTAAATATTGTGCACAAAAACTTTTCCCAGAAGAATATTTTTGCGCTTGCAATGTTTTTCCCACTTCTTCCAGCCATTGTCTCATTCCATATAGCACAATATACTTGCTTGGTTACACTGTAAGCTGTAATATTGTACACATTCAACTTTCTTGTATAGAAAAATGAATTATAGATGCTCTGGGACATGTAATGACATTCTCTAAGTCAGAAAGTAATACTTTATTTATGATATTTTTTTTATTTCTGCAAATAAATCACTGGATGAATTACTTTCTAAATCACTCTGTGCCATTTTTTAATTTCAAAAATTAGGAAATATTCACATCAAAATCAACTGGACTATCATCAGTATACATAACCTCAATGTAAATAAATCGTCAGAACACAATAAGCAGTATGAGTCAGCTGATGCATTATTATTTATAATATACAGTAGAGCTGACACCAACAGCTGATCATGCAGCTGGAACATTGTCACTTTCGTATCTTTATTATTATGAAACATACGACAATGAGAGTTAGATTAGATAGAGAGTGTTTTAAATAGAATAATTGCAAAATAAACTCAATTTTCATAAAAATATTAGTTGGAACCTTGTCAAGCCAAGGTAGCGAGTAGTTATTATCTTAGTAGAATATTATTATCCAGTGGTATTGTGTGCTTACTGTTCCGTGAAGTATTTTGAGAAGGTTATATGTGTTTTAGTGTTATTACAATAATTTATTTAGATGCACTTTCGCATTGTGAGTTTTAAATAATATTATCTAACTAATACTGATTACGAGTAAAAATGGCATGTAGTCACGAAGATAAAGTAGAAATGATATTTACTTTCGGGGCTTCGAATGAAAATTATCATGAGGCAGAAAGGCGGTTTAATTTGGCACATCCTGATAGACCTGTGACAAGGAAATACTTAAGAACTTTAGTAAATAAGTTCCGAGAATTTGGTTCCATCAAAGATGCCCAACGCTCAGGTCGGCCTCCTTTAGGTGGTGACAAACAGTTCGAAATTGTTGCACAATTTGTTGAAGATCCGCAGCAGTCCACCAGATTAGCAGCAAATCTTTGTGATGTTTCCCAAATGTCTGTGGTAAAGTTACTGGAAAAAAAAATAAATTTCACGCCTATAAAACTAAGCTTATCCATGAGTTAAACGAAGACGATCCAGACCGTCGTCTACAATTTTGTGAAGAAATGGGAGCACTAATTTCTGCTCATCCATTGTTTGTTCGAAACGTTGTGTTTAGTGATGAATGTAGTTTTTTCGTCAATGGAGATGTGAACAAACACAACTGCAGGTACTGGGACACAGAAAATCCCCATGTTTTCCGTGAATCTCGCACGCAGTACCCAGAAAAAGTTAATGTTTGGGCCGGGATTTTTGGGAATCACATTATACGACCATTTTTTATTAATGGAAATCTCAATGGTCAACTGTATTTGGAAATGTTACAAGAATAAATTTTTCCTGCAATAAATACTGTTATTAGGGAGAATCAACATGAATTTGAAGAAGAACTCGTTCATTTCCAGCAAGATGGTGCCCCATCACATTATCATCGTGCTGTACGACATTTCCTGGGAACTCAGCTACGTGGTCAGTGGATTGGTAGACGTGGTGTAATAGAATGGCCTGCACGGTCTCCGGACCTTACACCCATGGACTTTTTTCTATGGGGTCACATAAAATCCGCAATTTACAAAACACCAGTAGCAAACATTGAAGATTTAAGAAACAGGATTATTAATTCTTGCAACCAAATACCACCTCAGACTTTCATAAACGTCAGAGAGGCGTTCACCCTACGCTTGTCTCACTGCCAAATAGTAGGAGGGCTTCAGTTTGAACATTTGATTTGACTTCGTGACGTGGTGAGTTATTAAAATTGTTTTGGTAATACTGGCTATTATTTCGGATTAGGAAAGAGATAGCAATCTCTGGTTTTCACTACTATTTAAGTTTTTTATGCTCTTTAAAATGAGGGGTCACTTGATAGGGGTTTACATTTGAAAGTTTTGGGTTGCCCCCAAAATTTCGCATTTTTGGGGGACAAAAAAAATTTTCAATATCATAAAATGAAACTTCCTTTCCATATTGCACCACTACCCAAATGATATCTCCTTATATTACCTAGAGAAACAAGTAGAGGGGGGGGGGGTCCTGACTTTATATTCACCCTGTATAATAAAAACCCTGAAAAAATGCTTTGAGGATTGAAACGTGTCTTTTCCTCACGAATAAAACAAAAACGAAATCAATAGTATGTGTGTTTAACCGTGCAACTTGCTTAACATTGAAATGCACTGCATAAGCTAATAGTAAAAAATAGCATATATCAAATTCTTGTTATGATAAACACAGCCTGAACACTCAGGCTGATAAGGTGCAACACATTATTGTTTCACAGAACACTACATAACGTATGTTGGAACACCAGGGAAGGTGAACACTTCCTAGAACTTCAATGTTGAAATCTGCCATTGCATGTAGGAGGGTCATATGAATGAAAGCGAATAGGATTATTGAGAGGAAGAGGGAGGATCCAAATGCATTTTAGTTGAAGTTTTTTCATTATTCTCAAGTGGTATAATCAAGGATCAATTTGAGTAACAAAATTCTTGAACTGAAACTTTTTACTCCTCAAAACATACCGTTTTGTATATATGAGCATAAATGTGAATGGTTAACACAATTTTGAAAAACAAACTTAATATCCTAATATATTGCAACATTGATTACTAATATATCAACACATTTGTACCGTGTTTACATCATTTTTATCAAAGTAGCGTCCACAAACTAGAAATTGTGCTTGATTGTGTGTTGAATCACAATCTAGTATCTCTGTGTGTACGTTGGTGGTCTATATTTGAGTGTCTCTCATAAAATTTGATTAAAAAAAAATTAAAATGTACCTACTCATCATTGACTCTCTAATTTCCTCAAAAGAATAATCTAGGTAGAATTATGTTTTTCCAAAACTTTTGAAATATATCATTCTAAGATTACTGTACAAAATAATTTGAAGAAAGGAATTTTAAAATATATAACATAAAGTATAACGTTAAAAAAGCCAGCTATTATGAAGGCATGATTAAGTTACAAGCATGCATATTACATTTTACGTGACAGTTTTCATTTCCGCTGTCACTCACTTCTTTCTTGGCCGTAGTTTATATTTCACACAAGCTCCTTTCTCCTCTAGAATAAAAATTAATATTTTAGCTTTCACCATTATTTATATTCAATCTTTAAAAAAAGACGTTCGAATTATTTATTAGTCTGGTATTTCCATTCGTATGTAGACTAGGTACTTTTTATGTATTATCTTTAAACGCTAATTAATTCCACTATTAATTTTAATAATTCAATATACAAAATTATATTTATATAACGTTTCTAGTTACTATGTTAAACACTGTGGCAATCAATGATAGTCTTTGAACTCGGCAAGACTCACATGCTGTAAGTCCACTCATTATAATTTTTGTTAAATTTTGTTTAATAAACACAAAGAGTTTTATTTTGAATGCCAATATTATACAGCAGTTAAAAGTTCTTATAAGTAGAAAAAAGTTTACATTTTGAATATTTCTCAGTGATTTAATTTGGTCCACTATTTTTTATTTAATGAATTATCGGATTTAGATTTAGAATTTTTAACTTTAAACTTATTTCAAGTTAAAAATAATATATTCCCTATTACACTTTATCTGAGGACTAACAACTTTATGCTTCCACCCGCACACCACCAATAACCGGGAACGTCTCCTACCTGCAAGGACAGGATCGCATGCTATAATTATCATACACGCTTGACTGCGCCACTTTCACAATGCATTTAACCGTGGATGCAATTAACTGTTAATATAATGTTGCTTGAATATTATTTAGTCAGTAGGTTATTTATGATTACCTACATTTATAGAGGAAACAGGATTTTTCCGGACATTTGCCATCGTTCAGTGAAACAAGAAATCAGTAACACTGCGTTTCGAGATCTGCAATCTGATCTATTCTTCAATTAATCTCTTCTTCAACGTCAGTGAAGAAGAGATCAGATTGCAGATCTCGAAACGTAGTGTTACTGATTTCTTGTTTCACTGAACGATGGCAAATGTCTGGAATAATCCTGTTTCCTTCACAATTCCTTCGTTAAAAATAACCTTCGTACATTTATGGCTTATAACCATATACAAGTTTTATTAATCAGGTGCAGTTAAATGGTTATATACACCTGTCGGAGTTGGCAGTGTCACCAGGTTTATGTCCTCATATATTGCCTAGTCACATCTGCAAGTCACTGACTAAACTCAATGTTTAGTATACGCGTTTAGAGTTTCTGTAAAAATCAGGGTTACTATTATTATACTTATAGCGGCTTTTATCATTGTTTATACACGCTCATCAGATATTAGATTCATTTTAATTTATTGATTACAATACGTCCAGTTTTATCTGTTTTCGGGTTTATATTTCCTATCAAAATCTTTTAAACATAGGCACAATGTAAACAACAAGTGGGTTGTGTCATTGTGCCTGTGTTACAATATATTTCTACGTTGTGTAATATTTAAAGTAGTAACTATGTTTTATCTACTTTACTTACAATGAAGATCACAAAATTGCCGAATAGTACTTAAAACTTCAGTAAATTTACTTTTGTACGTGGATTATATTTATATTAGTTAGAATATAGTATATAAATGTATGTCACTGTAATTATAATTACGAAGCCAATTATTCAAAAAACTCATCTTTAATAACACATTTCAAAGAGAAAACTCCATTTAATTTCTACAATTTTTATATTTACTTATATGTTCCTTAGGGGTGTTCTCTTAAACCTTTCCCCAATATTAATATCTATATTGAGCCACTAGTAACATACTTATTTGAGTATACGCTAATCTTCAATTATATTTCCATACAATCAACACTATATGTATTTATACATAAGAATTCATCGGTCTATTTAAGATGTCTATTTTAATTTCAAAAACAATAAAATTGTATTCTATGTGCTATTATAAATTGTCTTTAAACAGACAGGAAACAATAACTCTGCGCAAACTATTAGCATTTTTTTTTTTTTTTTTATTGCAAGCTTTTACAGAATGAAATACGTCATAAAGAAACCAGAGTATTTCAAGACTTCTGATAAAAGATGTTAGAGAATTTACATTAAAAACCACCACAATTTACCAAGATGATCATGATGGTGATTACTATAGTTTTGTCTTTTTCTAGCTGTTTTCCTTAAATAGTTGTCTAATTTGTTTGTGCCTTTAATATTTATGGCTTCATATTTTCGGGAAAAGACTACTAAAAATAGTTATAATAGCTGTACTGGTAAAACATAAAATATAAGAAGAATTGCGTATTGAAATATATTTTAAACCGTAATAAATTAAAAAATTGTTCTGGTAATTGCCAATACCCTGCATGAATTATATAATTGAAATATATTTTAACAAAATTAAATTAACTAGGTTTTTACAAAAATTCCCCAAACTAAGTTATGCCAGGTGGTAATTTATGTCATACCTGAAACCTACACCCAAGCAGACAAACATGAAGCTAATTTAGATAAAACCCTTACCTCCAGTTATTTTTAAAATATCACCTTGAGCTATTTCACCTTTGCTTTCGATCGGCCGATTCACATGGAGGAATACAAAATCATGGTACTGTATCTTTTATATACTCCAACAAAATTAAATGACAGAGTATTGAATGACCTAACACAAGGAAAGAAAATTCTAACAGTCTATCCATCAAGTGTTAAATTTCAAAATGGCATATGGTTGATTTTACAGTTATGCGAAGAAATCAAGCAGGCTGGCAATAGTTCAATTTCTCAGTTGTTCTTTTATGTGTATTTTCTTGTTTAATTATAATTGTAACTATACAATGGTTGTATATGGTTGAGTCTACACTTTAGCCAGATTTAATGGTTTTAGGAGTGATACATGTAATATTTTATAGCTTAGTTATAGGATTATTTGTTAGTTATTTAACACATATGAATAAGTTTCAATATTTAGTACCCTATTGTATTCCAAAATAGAAGCAAGAGATCAACATTTATAAACGCATTGTTGGATTGATCATGATCTATGACGATATCAATTACTGAGGCAGGAGAGCACCTCTAACATCAAACAAGGAGATTGATTACTGTCTTGAACCGTTACCTTGTAATAAACTTCCCCAGATACTCATGAACCGATACTCTATCGTGACCTTGAATACACTTTCGATCATATCATAATATCTGGAATGGAACTATTAGCTCAGAGCAGTGTTATTCTTGTAGAACATTGACACATAATTTCGATTATTAAAAAAAAACTCTGTATTCGACTACTGGGATTTCTAAACAATTTTAGTTTCTATATTTACTTAAGATTATTTAAATTTCATTATATTACAATGTTTTACTAGTAATAAGTAATATTTATTTGAGGTTTATATGCATTGATAAATTATTTTAAAATCCAAATAATAAGATTAAATAAAGAAAACTTTGTAAAAGTGAAATAAGTAGATATGACCAAATAGAATTATTTCAGGTAACATCTAAAAGAATCGCAGATGGAAAACGGATATTATTATTATTATAACTGTTGTATTTGGGCATATATTCCAGTCAGGATAGCAAATTTGCGTATGAAAAATTACCTACCTACAAATTATACTATAAGTATACTATACAAATTATGTATCACTCGTCCCACTAACTGAAAATAATATATATTTTACATAAGTTGTTCAGTAGATTAATTTAGTATTACTGGGTTGGCTTTATATACATGCCTATAGAGTTGAGACAAAGAGCATGCCTAACAAACATTAATGAATAATTGTTATTGAAGCCTTAATAACTGAAAAGCAACTTTTTACATTTATTATTGGTTTAAAATTTATAGTAATTTTATTTTGATGCTTATATTTGGGCTTTGAGTCATAGTACGTAGAGGGTCTTACAATCCCAATCCTCTCACTGCTTCCCATGCCCATAATAACAGACTTTGATAAGGTTGATAACAAAATGCTATATCTATAGCTCAATTAATTTTCGAGATGTCCTGCGGAGAGATATACACACATATGTTTTAAAGAAAAGAAATTGGTATAAAAATGTGTATGCACCATAAAAGTTTATTCTTCTAGACATGAACTTTTATCCGAAATTTAATGTCAACTTACAAAATATTTCTCTACATGTAGAAGTATAAAGCTAATGCAATCTATACCACATTAAATCTATACACATTTACTTTTGATCTAAATTCCTTTATATAAATTCCTTATAATATAGGGACGGAATCATCTCGATTACTTTTTGTTTACACATGCAATATTTATTTATATAGTAAATGATCAAAATATGTATAAGATTACCTTATTGAATTTATTTACTTAGTATAGATGTTATATTTTTAAGTGCACTGTTGAATTATAATATTAGAAATCCTTTTATTATAAGCAGTATTTTTTTTAATTTAAGTAATATCTAAAACTCTGACTGTTGTGAGCTTTCCTTCATGCAGATCACTGGTCTTTACAAAGTAAATTTTTATGATATACGCTATATTCAAGTCCATAACATTGCAAATAAGTCCTAATTGATTGAAAGTGTTACAAAAGTATTCATATTTTCCATAATGTAAAGTACTTAATAATAAAAGTCTACCTATATTAAATGTAGTTAAAAAGTGTTTAAAACATTAAAAAAATATTCAGTGAGTTTGAATAAAATAATAATGTTTGTATTGATAATATTAGGATATATTCGTGATCATTATGTAACATGATTGACTCTATCATGGGTTTGTTTTCAATTTATGTAAACTACTAAGATAATTGCCATAATAGTTACCATTAGGACAAAAAATGTAAAATTATTACCTTACGCTCAGAAAAATCCCATGAAGTACATGCAGTATAATCGAACTCAGTAATACTTATATTGAACTGAAGCTCGCGCACAATATCAAGCCATTAGTACAATTCGTTTTCGAGATATCGTGAGGACTGGCAAACTTATAGAAAGATCTAGACTAACGAATTTCTATATACAATAACAAACCTTTGAACACGTTTGATAAATTTTTTCTTTTGTACGATGTACATTTCAAATTCTATGAATTAATCTTCAGGTACATGTTTAGGTTAAGGAAAACTGTGATTATAAAAATTTGTATTACTAGATCTTCGTTAAAAATCAGCCAACTAACGTAAAATGTATTAGCATACATTGAAATTTCCTGCTAAGCAAAAAATTTAATTTGTACTAATTCAGTGTATTATAATATTTACGAATATAAGATACCGTAATAATATTGCGTCGTCTGATTTATTCCCTTCAGATAATATTAACCATTTACACGTAAAACGTATGGAAAATAAATACTAGATCATTTTTATCTTTATATTTGCATTATTTTATCTTGTTGGCCTGATCAGATTATGCTATTATGTTTGCTGAGATATACTCTTCTCCTGGTATGGGAGTGACCGTATTTCATTCTCTCTACTCATATAGCTGTTCAGGTGTAATAGCAGAGAGACACCTTGTCTGGACATGTTTATGTGTTTTTGCTTCAATGGAACGTGTCACCAAAGTTAATACTCCTGAGTTACGCTGGTACTATCCCGTTTTTGGAGTTTTAATTAAAATGGTGATATTGTGTTCTTAAACGTACAATAGATTGTACGCTAATAAATATAAAGATAAAAAATTTAACAAGAGGCACATCTTAAAAAGAAATATTCTCAAGGAGGGAATGGTTGACAAAGACACCTTTATAGTTCATTATGGAAGCTTTTTACTTTGTCTTTTCATAACATAGGCTATGTGCATTTTAATACATCATTATCCTTGATCATCTGCAGTTAGTAAATAAAAACGTAGTTTTTCTAGAGGTACCTGTATTTTTAAACCCTTAAGGATGATTTCTCCTCGTGAATATGTTTTTGTTTTTAAATGTTATATCATGACGCCGTATCAAAGACGTATGTATAAAATTTAAATTTCTGTTATATATTTAGGTTAGGTAAAGAATTTTATTTTGTATTTCAGCCCCTGCGAGTAATTAAAAATTGCGAAAAACGATTATGTATTGGATAAAATCGGGTGCTATGTGTATTTAAAATTTTCCCGTTCTAGACTGACGGCAAGCAAAAAAACCAAACACGATTTTTCTACGGGTAGCAAATGTTTTAAACTCCTATGAATATGATATGATAAAATAATTTTTAATTTAATGTTTGTAAGGTATGAATCTGATATTGTCAGTGTTAATCTTTTTATGACTTTGGGAAGTCTAAAATAGCTTAAAATTAAAAAGAAATAAATCAATCAAAACATTTTAATTCAGTTCGTGATATATAACTATGGCTTATTTAAATTCATTTATATAAATATTTGTTACAAATACAACAGTCAATTGTTTAATTTATAATAAATCAATATCAATGTAGAAATTTTTACCACACGTATGCAAATTTTCATTTTAACATAAGTAGAATTTAGTATAGTATAAAAAATTCCACAATACATACTGCATTACAATGTCACACATGTATGTTTAATGTATCCCGGTAAATTTAGTTGGTAAAGAATGGCCGACAGTTGACTAAATCCCTTACTTGCAGGAATGATAAATGTTTACCGGGTCGAGTACTCTCAGCATTCCAGCAATGCTGCTCTCCCTGCTTTACATGGCGAAACAGACTGTGATTAATATGGTTTGGTATTTTGATAAACTTCCTCTCCGAATTATTTTGATATTTTATTTATTTGTAATTTTATACTCGCATTCTATAGTTCTTTTTATTTTAATCTTATTCATATTAGATTATTACAGTTATCAATGATCTTAGATCATGTTTATTACAGTTCATGGCCTAACAGTCATTATAACTATTTCGTTCAACGATCTTGATCAAATAGTATAGTGTAATACCTATATTATTATATCCAAGTGGTTGATATAGACAAAAAGGATCAACTAACGTTAATTTACAGGATCCCTGATTCTATATTTTATGTAATTAATGTATTAATTTCCCAAGGACGTAATCTATACCTACGTGATAAAGTAAAAGAATGACGTAAAGAAATATAAAGAACAGATTAACATACTCTGACGCTATATACATAAGTGAAGTACATCACACCAGGTGTCACAAAACAGTATTCTCTAGACATAATGGGATGCAATTTTAGAGTCTATAACACATGTCTTTCTTGAGATTTATTGCGGATAGGCAGAGATACAGTCAGCCAGCCATACTGAAAAGACATTTTACACTATACCAGTAATCGATAGATAGATTTCGCCAGCAGTAGAAGAGAAAGGCTTCAATGACCACAGTTTAATCATATGGATGAATAGGCTCAATTATGAATTTGTTCTTCTCTATGAAGTGTTATGAAAAAGATTTAAACTGTTCGTAATATATGTATTATGAGATATACGAATATTTAGGTTACATGTTAAAACATTATAACAATGGAACGTTTTAACTTTGTTTTTCTGATATATTCTTGTTACCATCATGGTTACCACCAAGCCTATGGATAAATCTCAACTTATCAAAGTTCTTTAGATATGCATGCACATTTATATATGCATGCACAATTATTTAAATCATTGTTGACGGTATATATATATATATATATATGAAGCTTAATTCATAGTATATACATGTATACGTTATAGATATATCATGCGGACACCGGACATACATAGATCCAAAATTGAAATTTTACCATCCGATGGAGGAACACCACCGTAACAATAAGA
Source organism: Homalodisca vitripennis (assembly GCF_021130785.1). Classification (NCBI taxonomy): domain Eukaryota; kingdom Metazoa; phylum Arthropoda; class Insecta; order Hemiptera; family Cicadellidae; genus Homalodisca; species Homalodisca vitripennis. Next base: position 93,049,717 of record NC_060213.1, on the reverse strand, counting down.
AATACATGGGGAATACGTTTTATGGGCTAGATATATAAATTACATGAGATTTTATGATATAATTTACAGGTAAAATTCTATTTTATAAGAAAAATGCTCGGTGCTAAACATTTAGCAAATTGAAGTTTAAGTATGGTTTTTAGGTGGATTCATATTTTATAGTAATCGAAAGAATGTAACTTTTAATTCCCTAAAACAGTGATGTGGTGAACTAGAAAATACCTCTATATAATAAACTGGTTTACCAATGTTTGCTATTGACACATTCCTGCAACTTTCCGTTGAAAACTTACTTAGACAGTTAAAGTTTTGAAGCAACCAGCAACTCCAAGATCTTGATTTCGCAGTATAACACATTAATAACTGTAAATATTAATGATAAATCAGCAAGAATCTATAATATTTTTTATACACTCATTATTTACCAGATTCTTCTAGGTTTTGGAAATAATTCGGATGTCTGTGCATACTTTATAATTCACAAGAAATAACCCAAACGTAAACCAATGTTACTTTATTTTTGTAAACCGACAATAATATTTTTTCACTCGTAGGACATATACAAATTATATTTTTAGTACTAAATTCCATTAGATATAGTAATTTTAATTTTGGAAGTTTAACATATCAATGCGTAATTGTAACATTAGCTAAAGAGTAATTGGGCTGAACACTAATAACAAAAACATTTGCAGGAAATAACGTAGATCTTTTATAGTTATGAATAAAAACCAAAAATCTTACAGTAAAACGGTATACAATAAAGATAAATCCTAAGCCATTACCAACACTCTTGAATTGGAGTATGTTCTACATGGATAGTTTCCATTTACGAAATCGGTTTATCAAATTTTGTTTTGTGATGTTTTATTTCAAGTTATTACTTACATTTTATTTTACCACGCCTTTTTTATTACAAAACTATTTTTCAAACTTATGTATAATAGTATTTAAAACATGTGAATGGCTGAAAAATCTATCGCTCAACCTTAATTGCATATGATTTTAAAACGGATATTTTGTCTCCTTTATATCCAATATATGTTTATACGCCATTAGTGACCTCAATTACTTGTATTTCTATCCAATAGATCAGTTAAACTATCAGTTAACACTCATTTCTTTCTGTGTAGTTATCTAGTTTGATAGCTTCCCATAGGCCATTAGTTCTATTGAAAAATTCCATTGATTTTTCTTTATTATTGTCTCTAGAATATTTCCCCCATAATTATTTCCTACCTTTAGTGGAAAGTGAACTTTACTCGATAACAGATCTGACAAATACTTTTTTTTCCCTCTTTAAAAAGATTCTTGTCATCATAATGATATAACGGTTTTCAGAGCATTATTTTCAGTTCGAAAATTCAAATTTCTTTCATACTTTATTAGTTTTACATTAATTGCTTTTAACTAGAGATTAAAAAGCAATACAACTAACAATCTAGGCTGTAAAAAAATCAAAAAAAAAAATTGCTGTGACCCATTAACTTATCTCGCAATAACTTATTCTGTAACACTTGATGGATATTTTATTATTTGAAAAAATAAAAGTCACAAATGTCCAATAATTTTATTTTTTTCATTTATTATTTTATTGTTTAAGTTAATAACGGTTGTCAATTGTAGAATATTAATACATTTTAAATTGATGATTCACACCTGACGATGGCATCTTTGATTTTGAAAGGCCACGTGTGAAAAATTAAATAATTGGATAACTTCCTTCTTCAATTATAGGAAGAAATTTTAAAAAGTTTCAATATCATTTGTCTTTAAGTTGGGTTATAGCTGATAGACTATATAGTCAATGCATGTTTTGCATTTATGGATGTTGATTTCAAACAAAATGTTCTTAATTAGTATGATTCACATGTGCAGATTTGTGTAAAGTATTTGCTAAAGCAATATACTTTTTATTAGTCTAAACTGATACAGATTACATATACATATTATTCATGGTAAGTTTATAATAGATTATGTTTATGAGTTTTTTAATAAAAAAAAACAGAGTATCGGTAAACAAGACCAGAATATACTGACAAGACTCTAGACGTACTTCATATTGATGTTCACATTATCTCTCAAGCCAACAGCTTTATCACACTCCTTTGATAAACGATCTCACTTTAAACGTTCTAAGAACAGGACTTGGAAATACGGATTATTCAAAGATTATTTATCTACCTCAACAGTTAAACTTTTAATATTTTTAAGTAT